>NW_016107678.1:1595960-1621443 GCF_001604975.1 Cebus imitator | reverse complement strand
AAAAAAAAAAAAAAAACATACGAACCATAATAAGGCAGAACAATAAGGTTCTGCCTTATTAAGTGACCTTTACCATGGCACTTAACCTCACTGAGCCTAAGCTTCTTCACCTATAAATTGGGATAGTAACTCTACTACATGTAGAAATATTGTGAAGACTGAATGAGATGATGAAGGCAGACTTAATTTGTAAATTGTGATGCACTGAGATACTTTAGCAAATACTATTATTTGTTATTATGCCTCTAGAAAGGCATTGCAGTAGTTTGCTCTTTTTTTTTTGGTCACTTTAAAATGTTTTTCTTTTAGCTGAGCTCCTGATACCCGAGACCAGACACAGACAACTAGGGGAACTTTTCAATTCAGATACACGGTTTAACTGTGGGAGCAGGAGGCACAGTAGCCTGGAAGGTTAATCTGGTGACCTAGCTGAGAGCTCCCAAGTACTTGGCTGTCTCAGGAGATCTAGTGTATAAATGCATGTTTTGGGGAGGAAGTATGTGTGAAGACAAAGGCTGAGAAAGACCGACAGAATACACATAAATGATAATGCTAGTTTAATAAGAGAACACAGAAAGTAATGGTGAATTTGATTATAACAGCATCTGCCTATTCTTTTATTGTAGGAAAGAGTTTACATCAAAACAAAAATATGTCACTAGTAATTTTTTTAGAAGTGACTTATTTTCACCATTTTTCTTTACCACAAATAAATGGCTAATTGCTGTTTCCAACAACTCTGTAGTACTAATAGCCCCTTCCCAAATGTACTGATCTCCTCATATAGTTTTCCCCCTTTGATCTGTAGATGTGTTAAGTTACTTTGGTAGAATTCACTTATTCTCATGATAAATCCTGCTTATAATTGCATTCTTTAAAAAATTTCCTGCTGAGGCATATGAAAAGAAGCTCAACATCACTGGTCATCAGGGAAATGCAAATAAAAACCACAGTGAGATATCTCACCCCAGTTAGAATGACTATTAATAGACAAAAAATAACAGATGCTGGCAAGGATGTGGAAAAAAGGGAATTCTTAGACACTGTTGGTAGAAATGTAAATGAGTGCAGCCATGGATAACAGTAAGGAGGTAACTCAAAAAACTAATAGAAGTACCATATAATCAAGAAATCCCACTACTAACTATTTACTGAAAAGAAAAGGAATCAGCATACCAAACGGCTATCTGTATTTCCATGTTTATTGTGACACTAATCACAATAGACACTTAAGTTGAATCTGTATTTTTGCTATCAGCAGATGAATGGATAAAGAAAATGTGATACACACACACACACACACACACACACACACACACACACACACAATCACACACATATATACCCACATAGTAGATTATTATTTGGCCATAAAAAGAATGAAGTAATATCATTTGCAGTAACATGAGTAGAACTGGAGGTAATTATGTTAAGTAAAATAAGCCTGGCACAGAAAGTCAAATATGTTCTTAGTTATATGTGGGAGCTAGAAACGTTGATTGCATGAAGGTAGAGAATAGAATTGAAGATACCAGAAGTTGGGAAGAGTGTGTAGGTTGGGGAGAGATAAAGAGAGGTTGGTTAATGAAGTACAAAAAAAAAAAAGCGAGATAGAAGAAAAATGTTCTTTAATTTTTCTTTGACTTTTAAATTTATGGGTGCATGTGCAGGACGTTCAGGTTTGTTCTACAGGAAAATGTGCGTCACAATGGTTGCTGCACAGATTATCCCATCACCTAGGTATTAAGCCCAGAATCCATTAGTTGTTCTGCCTGACACTCTCCATCCGCTGAATCTCCCCTCTGACAGGCCCCGGTGTGTGTTGTTCTCCTTCACTTGTCCATGTGTTCTCCTCATTCAGCTCCCACTTGTAAATGAGAACATGTGGTGTTTGGTTTTCTGTTCCTGCCTTAGTTTGCTGAGGATAATGCCAGTCTATCGTTGATGGGCATTTAGGTTGATTCCATGTCTCAGCTGCTGTGACTAGTACTGCTATAAACATACTGTGCATGTGTCTTTATTATAGAATGATTTATGTTCCTTTAGATATACCCAGTAATGGGATTGCTGAGTCAAATGGTATTTCTGCCTCTAGGTCTCTGAGGAATCACCACACTGTCTTCCACAATGGTTGAACTAATTTACATTCCCACCAACAGTGTAAAAGCATTCCTTTTTTAGGAACTCCACAACTGTACCAGCGTCTGTTGTGTTTTGACTTTTTAATCACCATTCTGACTGGTGTGAGATGGAATGTCATTGTAGTTTTGGTTTGCATTTCTTTAATGATAATGATGTATGTTGTCTTTTGAGAAGTGTCTGCTCATATCCTTTGCCCAGGTTTGAATGGGGTGGTTTGTTTTCTCTTGTAAATTTAAGTTCGTCATAGACTCTGGATATCAGACCTTTGTCAGATGAATGGATTGAAAAGTTTCTTTCCATTCTATAAGTTGTTTGTTCACTCTTATGATAGCTTCTTTTGCTGTCCAGAAGCTCTTTAGTTTAATTAGATCTCATTTGTAAATTTTTGCTTTTGTTACAATTACTTTTGGCATTTTTGTTATGAAATCTTTGCCTGTGCTTCTATCTTCAATAGTATTACCTAGATTTTCTTCTAGGGTTTTTACATTTTTGGGTTTTACATTTAAGTCTTTAATCTATCTTGAGTTAATTTTTGTGCATGGTGTAAGGAAGGGTTCCAGTTTCAATTTTGTGCATATGGCTAGTCAGTTCTCCCAGTACCATTTATTAAACATTAAACAGGGAATCCTGCCCCCATTGCTTGTTTTTTTTCAGGTTTGTCGAAGATCAGATGGTTGTGAGTGAGTGGTCTTATTTCTGAGTTTGCTATTCTGCTCCATTGGTCTATGTGTCTATTTTGGTTACTGTAGCCTTCTTTGAAGTCCGGTAGCATGATACCCCCAGCTTTGTTCTTTTTGCTTATGATTGTCTTGGTGATTGGGCTCTTTGTTAGTTCCGTATGAATTTCAAAATATTTTTTCTAATTCTGTAAAGAATGTCAATGCTTGTTTAATAGGAATAGCATGGAATCTATAAATTTCTTTGTGCAGTATGGCCATTTTCACAATATTGATTCTAGAAAGAGCAAGTTCAAATGTTAGCATAGAGTGATATAGTTAACCACAATATATTGTATATTTCAAAATGTTTAGAAGAGACAACTTGAAGAAATCCCAATGCATAGAAATGATAAATATGGTGATGGAAACCTCAAACTCCCCGACCTTACCATTCTACAATCTTTGCATGTAACAAAATATCACAAATATATGTAGATAAATATGTGCCCCATATATATGTACAAATATTTCTATCCATAACAAATTTTCCTGCTGGTTATAATTTGATATGTTTTATTTTTGACTCAGACCATATAATCTCATCAGTAGAGACAATAGTTTTTCTCATGCTAGCTTCTTTTTCAATGATAATATGTATTTCTACAGGTTTTCTTTATAAGATTATGATTTAACAAAAACAATGGCAACGATATGCATGTACATAATTGTACATGTATTCTAATGACTCTACCACTGGAGATTAATTCTATTAGAAGTTAATCTCCGGTGTTGTATAAGACTACCAATTTTGCTTTTGATCCAAATGAAAGAAAAGGGAGAAGCAAGGTATTTAAGGTGAACATAATGGTTTTTTTGGGGGTACATATGTTAAGTGAAAAATTCTGTGACTTGTTGATTCTGAGCAGAGCATTTAGAGCTGATCAGCTCTTTTGTACATGTTATAGACACTGCTGCCTAGTAACACTTGCCATTATTTTCTCTAGGGAAGCTTCTATAATAGTTTTAAGAAAAAAATAGTACCTAAAACATATGCTACATTTTTTTCCTTCATTCAACAAAACCTGACTTGAAAATGAGTAAGAGACATATTGTGAATTATGTCCTATTACTCACTGAGTGTTATGTAATACCTAGTGTTTGCCAGGGTCATATGTCAGGTTTTTAAAATACATCTGAAAAGGTGTTTTTTGAGAAAGGCACACAATATAACATGAAGGGATGGCAGCCCTAAGCCCTGGACACACCGAAACCAATTAGATGTTGGTTTTGGATTAATTCCCCATCAAAAAATATTTATTTCAGAGGAAAAAATGAGAGTTCCAGGCACCTGGGACAGACACCAAGCTTTGCAGTGTCCTTACAGCAGTCATTTAATGTAACTGTATGAGAATTAATACACAGTATATGTATTAATCAAGTAATGATTCTGAAAGTCTAGGATAAAAGAACTATTTATGTCACACACAGATAAAAGTGATTTGTATGATAAAAGAATCAATGGTTTGAATTACTTGCAAAAGCCATTGCTTTTCATTGAGGGAATTATTGAAGGGTGCATTACTGACCTTCTGCCAGGTCATGTAAGTTAGCTTTTAGGAGTCACTAGGAGGCATTCTACAGATTGACATGAGCTGAGCTGTCAGATCATGTCTTAGGGCAACCACACACTTCACTGTTTCTAGTATGCAAATTACACCTGGCATTTATTGTTAAATTCTAGGTGCCTCCATGTAAAACCAATATGTCCTCTGCAATTGTGTATTTTACAGTGACTGATTAATTGCAGTTTGCAGAAATGCTTTGGAATTGTGGTATATATGCTTCTTCAAGGCTTTGTAGTAAATACTTTGCTTCAGATAATAAGTAAAGTTGTGAGACTGTATACTGGTATAATTAGCCATAATGCACAAAACCACAGCAGACAGTTGTGCAAAGCTCATTGGCCTAAACTGATGTTGGATGATAATGAAATTGCCTTGGTAAAAATTACGACAGTAAGAGTTAACATAGCTGACTCCATCTTGCCTCTAACATCTCAAGCTAACAGTCCTTGCTTATTCCTGGGTGTGAGCCAAACTAACTATGGGAGGAATTTAATTTATATTTTAACTTTAAAACAAAGAAGATAACAGCCCCTTACCCACACTAATCCTCTTCTTGCTCAGGACCAAAATGGCCTTTGTAAAACTAATAAATTGGGCACAAGTTTAGAGTTATGTTTCATGAGTCATGTAGCCAGAGGTCACAAGATTTGTAACATCTTGCTCCTATAGATAACGTCACTGTTGTAAAACCTAAGACTGGCATTTAAGATACTTTTCAGCCTTTGCATTCTGATGGCCCCGCTGGTTCTACCTGGACCAGTAACCAATACCAAGATACTGACACACTGGCCTTGTGACCCCCATCCAAGAACTGAGCCAGTCCAAAGAGTTTCCACACACTTGGATTTTATCCCTGACCCAACAAATTAGCATTCTCCATTCCCTAGCCCTGCTGCCTGCCAAATTATTTTTTTAAATCCTAGCCTCCAAATCCTTGGACTGGTGAATTTGAAGAATATCTCTCATTTTCCTCACTTGGCTGGCCCTGTGATTATTAAACTCTTTCTTTGCTGAA
The DNA here is from genome assembly GCF_001604975.1 of Cebus imitator. NCBI lineage: Eukaryota > Metazoa > Chordata > Mammalia > Primates > Cebidae > Cebus > Cebus imitator. Next base: position 1,616,002 of record NW_016107678.1, on the reverse strand, counting down.
ATTCCTGTTGTTCTCAGTGTATTGGTCTTTCTGGGTGGCAGGCAAGAAAAACTTAGCTGGGCAATTACAATGAGGTATAGGTAGTTATCTAGCTGTGGGACAAGGTCCTATCAACCTACTTAGTAATTCAGAAGGCAGAATACTCCATGTGCCTCAGTTTTCTCATTTAATGTAAAAATAGCAAGCTCAGCTTCCTTTTTATACATACTTATAAAATATGATAGTGATAGTATCCATTCAAGACAGAATTTTTGGTGCCATCACTAGTCTGAAGAGTCTTGTTATCTCAATATCTCAGTTGCTGTTTGAAATGATTCTAAAATTCAAGGGCTTTTATTAAAACAAAAGTCATTTATTTTCTTTCATACACTCATTCTTTTAGGTTTCCAGTGTGATATTTTAGAAATATATAGAACCAACGTTTATAGTCTAAAAATTAAAATGAAAAACAGGGAATAAGTTTTCTGCTAGTTCTGATCATCCAAGATTTTAGACATATATATTTGCAAATAGGACAATAGAGGTATCTAAGGGCACAGAGCAGAAATGTCTAAATAAACACATGGATCTGAGATACAAATTTGGGAGTTGTCATAAAGATAATAATTGGAGTAGATGATATAGCCTCTTTCTCTCCATTCTCTATGTGCTTTCCCCAGGAAGGGGGCAGAACCCTGAGGATCATCAGCATTTAGAAGTAGAACAAGAAGGGGAAACCACAATATTGACTGAGAAAAAGCAGTTAGGGGGAGGAAGACCAAGAAGTCACAGTGTCAGGGTAGCCTGAGGACCAGGGCATTTTAAGGAAAAAGAGATGGCCATTGATGCTAAATATTGTATTGCCAAATTAAATTTAGTCTAAATCTACCACCTTACATATTTAAGTTTTGCCTAAAGGTCAAGAACATCATCTTTGATGAATAATTGTCCCTTCATTTAGTTTAATCTTTGAATATTGATTTAATCACACTTTCATTCTTTCTCCGAATGTCTCACTTTTGCATCAGTTCTTGAATTATCTAATCACTAATTAAGGATAATTAAAAATATACTTTTAAACTATGAATTATCTCATAACCAAAACATCTAGATTTCCTTATCAAATGTTATACTTTCATATTACTGAGATAATATTTCATGAAAATAGTATGGTATGCTTTTTACAAATAGAGTTGCTGGCTTAGCTAATGTTCTCATTTGATTAGTTCTCTAATGTGTTGCTAGAAGGATTCCTAAAGTAAAGAAAATAAAGACTGAAAAAACTTTTTAACTTATTTCTAAAATACATTTAAGCAAGGGTGATACAAATATTTTTACTAACATGGATATAGAGGAATTAAATAAAAGATACAAAGAATAAAAATTCATCAAAGTTTAAAGGTGACATTTTCTGAGCTTTCCAAGATTTTATATCAAAATATTTCAAGGGATGTGAAGGACCTTTTCAAGGAGAACTACAAACCACTGCTCAAGGAAATTAAAGAGGACACAAACAAATGGAAAAATATTCCATGCTCGTGGTTAGGAAGAATCAACATCATGAAAATGGCCATACTGCCCAAAGTAATTTATAGATTCAATGCTATCCCCATCAAACTACCATTAACTTTCTTTACAGAATTGGAAAAAACAATCTTACACTTCATATGGAACCAAAAAAATCCCACATAGCCAAGAAAATACCAAGCAAAACAATAACAACAACAACAACAACAACAACAAAGCTGAAGGTATCACGCTACCTGACTACAAACTATACTACAAGGCTATAGTAATCAAAACAGCACGGTACTGGTACCAAAACAGATATATAGATCAATGGAATGGAAGAGGGGCCTCAGAAGTAACACCACACATCTGCAACTATCTGATCTTTGACAAGCTTGACAAAAACAGTGGGGAAAGGATTCCCTGTTCAATAAAAGGTGTTGGGGAAAACTGGCTAGCCATGTGCAGAAAGCTGAAACTGGACCCCTTTCTTACACCTTATACAAACATTAACTCCAGATGGATTAAAGATTTGAACATAAGACCTAACACCATAAAAATTCTAGAAGAAAATCTAGGCAATACCATTCAGGATATGTTAATACCAAACATTAACTCCAGATGGATTAAAGATTTAAACATAAGACCTAACACCATAAAAACTATAGAAGAAAATCTAGGTAATACCATTCAGGATATAGGCTAAAACCACAAAAGCATTGGCAACAAAAGCCAAAATGGACAAATGGGATCTGATTAAACCTAAGGGCTTCTGCACGGCAAATGAAACTATCAGTAGAGTGAACCGGCAACCAACAGAATGGGAAAAACTTTTTGCAATCTACCCATCTGACAAATGACTAATATCCAGAATCTGCAAAGAACTTAAAGAAATTTACAAGACAAAAACAACCCTATCAAAACGTGGGTGAAGAATATGAACAGACACTTTTGAAAAGAAAACATATATGAGGCCAACAAATATATGAAAAAAAAACTCATCATCACTGGTCATTAGATAAACGCAAATCAAAACCACATTGAGGTACCATTTCATGCCAGTTAGAATGGCAGTTATTAAAAAGTCAGAAGACCGGATGCTGGAGAGGATGTGGAGAAATAGGAACACTTTTACACTGTTGGTGGGAGTGTAAATTAGTTCAGCCATTGTGAAAAACAGTGTGGTGATTCCTCAAGGACCTAGAAATAGAAATACCATTTGACCCAGCAATCCTATTACTGGGTATATACCCAAAGGATTCTTAATCATTCTATTATAAAGACACATGCACACCTATGTTCATTGTGGCACTGTTTACAATAGCAAAGACTTGGAACCAATCCAAATGCCCATCAATGATAGACTGGATAATGAAAATGTAGCACATATTCATCATGGAATATTATGCATTCATAAAAAAGGATGAGTTCATATCCTTTGCAGGGACATGGGTAAAGCTGGAAACCATAATTCTCAGCAAACTGACACAAGAACAGAAAACCAAACACCACATGTTCTCACTCATAAGTGGTTGTTGAATAATGAGAACACATGGATGCAGGGAGGGAAACATCACATACCAGGGCCTGTAGGGGTTGGGAGGTAGGGAAGGGATAGCAGCGGGTAGAGGTTAGGGGAGAGATAGCATTGGGAGAAATATCTAATGTAGATGATGGGGTGATGGATGCAGCAAACCACCATGGCACATGTATACCTATATAACAAACCTACACATTATGCACATATACCCCAGAACTTAAAGTATATTAAAAAATAAAAAGAAATATTTCACTTACCTCTTAAATCAGTGCATTTTAAAATGTAAATATCCCAGGTAATTTTTTTTGTGTGTGTGGATTGTTTCAAACATGGCATTTTCTAGAATGCCTGGGAAGGTTTAAAACATGGAACAAGTAGATGTTCTTACCATAAATATATTTTGGGAGAGTTAATTACTGTCATATAACTGAAACATCAAACGTTCAATAAAAAGAAACAGGCACTGAGACTTTAAGTAACTTCCACCTTTGAAAGCCTATTTTCCTTACCTATTCAGACTGACATGCTGCCTTTCATTTTAGGTCTTGATGCTCTGCATCTGTGAGGAATTCTCCAATGTGTTTACATCAGTTTTCTCCAGAGACTGTGCTGGAGACGTCTTTTTCGGAGAGGAGTGAATACATGTTTGGAGCTAGTTCTTTCAAATAGCAGTCCTGAAATGCTGATGTTTGATGGAAAATCTTTTTCCCTCTGTTCAGGAGGAGTTACCATTTCTTACTACTGTCTTCATCAGTCTTCTCTGAAGGGTTCTTAGTGGCTGCTTCGTGACTCTGAATTGCATTAGGCTATTCTACCAGAAGGCTGGGTAAAAGAATTACTTTCTGTATAATCAATTTATTTATTTTCTTGTTTTCTGCCCCTTCCTAGATAGCTTTGCCTTTATCCTGGTATTTTTAATTTTTAAGTTTCGGGATACAAAAAATGCAAAAATTAGTTGGGCATGGTGACACGTCCCTCTAGTCCCAGCTACTTGAGATGCTGAAGTGGGAGAATTGCTTGAGCCCAGGAGGCAGAAGTTGTAGTGAGCCAAGATCATACCATTGCATTCCAGCCTGGGTGACACAGTGAGACCCTGCCTTAAAAAATAAATAAATAAAAATAAATTAATAAATAAGTAAAGTTAACTGATATATATGTGAAAACCATACCTAATAACTTACAAATGCTGACATTTCCAGGTGTAGGGTATTGCCAGGTTCTAAGAATTTTATGCTTTGCTGAGTATGCACTTGATCTTGTTGAAACTAATATTTCATATATTACATGTGCTGTCTGTAGGGAGACAATTCTCTGGGTTTCATGTTTCCATGTGTCTTGTGAGCAGAATCAGATAACTTTTATTCTGTGCTACCTTTTCAATGATGTTTGCATAGTTGACAGCCTTGGAAGATAGAGATAGTATCTCTATGGGGCAGAAGGCAAATTTGTTTGTCCAGGACAATAAGGGTAATGTCTTCTTCTGAGAAAAATATTAGGCAAGTTTGCTTGTAGCAATCTTTTAAAAGATTAGATGTTCCTAAGTTCAGAGTTTCTCAGTTGTGATTGAGACTCACTGTGTCAGTAACATCTACCTGAACTCCTTCCTCTGTGCTTCCTCCATGGGACTTAGAGGCTAAATGGAACCAATGCAAATGTGGAACTCAAGCTTCTAGATATGCTGTGAGTAATTAGGTTCTTTGTCTCTGGCCCAGGCATCTCATGTCCTCTGTCACCATCAAAGTGTAGCGGGCTAACTTGTTAGTTTACAAGCTGTGAAAATCTCAGACTCTTCACAGTTCTTGCCATTATCTCTTTTGAACTTGATGTAGTACATAAGATACTTTATGAAAAGTTTATGAGCTTTGACTTTTTCATGGACAGATTTATGAGAGAATCTGTTTATTCCTTCTGAAATATGTATCATTCATTAGAAGCTATACGTACATCTCGTGAGTTCAATTATTAGATTCATTAGGAATTGCATCTAAGAAGAACTTTTAAATTGGAGTTACAATTAAATACTTTAATAAATAAAACATTAAAATCTTATTAATGACTATTCTATTCTAGAACAGTGTATGTTATGCAATATGTAATTTTTTTTTAACTTTTAAGTTCAGGGTTACATGCATAAGATGTGCAGGTTTGTTACATAGGCAAATGTGTGCCGTGGGGGTTTATTCTACAGATTACTTCATCACTCAGGTATTAAGCTTAGTATCCATTAGTTATTTTCCCAATCCTTTTCCTCCCAAAAGGTTTTAAATAATTATTTATTTTGTACTTTTCTTCTATTTTCTATTTTTTTACATTTATCATTTCTGTTTGTTTCTTTTTTGAGTTAATTATGACGGCTGTTTATTTAGTTTATTGTTTTATTTTCAGAGATCCAATTATTGAATTTATTTGTTGTACACTTTTTCTAGTTTATAGTTCATAGATCTTTGCCTTCTTTATTAGTCTCTTCTTTCAACCTTCCTTAAGGTATGTATATGTATATATATATTTTTTCTAGCTTTCTGAGATGAAATGCCTAATTCAGTTATTTTCACTCTTATTTGATGCTTATGATTACAAATATTGCTTTGTTCTATAAGCTTAACTATGAGGCAGTGTTTCTTAATGTTTTCTAGTTCTGGTTGTAATTTTTTCTTAAACTGAAGAGTTATGAAGATAGATATTTTGCCTTTGTTTTATTTGCATTCCTGGAGTCAGTGCATTGTGATCAGAGAATGGAGTTTATATTGCTTATACTATTTGGAATTGGTGGGAACTTTTTAATGTAAATTCCAAGGTTAATTTTTAGAATTATTATAGAAGACCTTTTAAGCAGGTGTTGTCTTTGTCTTCAGTGTGAAGTTTTTTAATGTAGGGCTTCCCATGAGGTAGGACTTGAATATGAGGACAAAGGGTAAGGAAATATCAAAGATGCCTACTAGGTTTTGACTTATGCAAAATGGTGAAATGCACAAAATGGCGAGATGACCTTTGAATCTTGGCATGAACAACAGGAATGTGGAATTACTTTAATATCATCTGCTTAAAAATTTAAATCCATAAAAACTTTTAGTCCTGGCCTGATGCTGAGACCTATTTAAAATATATAATTCCTTGTAGGGACACAATATGTCAGTTGTCAGCCTCTAATTGTCTTCTGTGGCCATAAATAAATGTCAGTCTTTCTCTGCTGATCTTTCAAATTTGGAATACAACAACATTTCCTGCTATTTGGGCTGTTACAACACTGGGAGTTGGGAGTGAATCCTAGAACAAGAATCAGACTGATTATCACTACTTCTGCTGCCTATAGAGAGTGTAGGTAGAAAACATTATGTATAATACATTTATGAAGCACTGACAATGCATATGCCCTCTGCACTGTGCTAACTGCTTTATTGACCTTATCGCTCAAAACAGCCTTATGATTTAGGCATTATTATTATTAAAATTTTAAAGAGAGAACTGAGGCATGGAGAGATTAGTTATTTTGGTCAATGTCACACAGCTGGAAAAAGGCAAGGGTTTGGATCCAGTCATTGAGACCCTGGAGTTTGTACTATACAACTATACTGAATCATCATACAATATGCTTCCACTAAACAAGGACATCAATATCCTTGGCCTAAGATCCACCTGAGTTTTCCAGTAGACTGATTCTTGGAGCCAGAGAAATCTGGATTTGAATTCCAGCTTTACTATTATCTGAGTGTCCTTGGATAAGCCACATCTACAGTGTCATTTCGAAGATATGAGATTCATAAAAGCTGGGAATTTAGGTCTTTTGAATAAACACTCTGGGGAGTGGGACTTAAATCTTGATAATGTAACTTAATCAGAGAATCAAATTCCCTTACCTAATTAGTGGTGTTGGGCCTCTGAGTCCAAGAATAGGATCAGTTTACCGTTTCAATCATAGTACAGGAACAGTAGTGTCTTTGTTGAGTGGTAGCACATTGCATAGAAGTTCTACCTGGTGATGTGGATATTGACTTTGTGGCCGCAACAGCTGGGTCAAAATCACTGCTTTGTTGTTTCAGCTGTAGAAAGTAATGTTTGCATGCATCAGTTTTCTCTTTAAAATCGTAACAACAACAGTGCCTGACTCGTAAGGTTGTGGTGAGAGATAAAAAGTCAATAAAGCATGAAGGAGGTAGCACAGTGCCAAGAGCGCATGCATTTCCATTACTTCATGCATGTATTACACATAATTGTCTCTGTGAATAACCATTTTAAGGTTTAAAAATAGCCTAAGTTAGTCCTAAGGTATAATGATACAGGATGGTCTGGAGACTATTTGATTATTTTTTTTCTCTCTTTTCAGATTTTGATGGTTAATATGTAAAGCAAAAAAACATTGAAATACAGAAATAAAACACTTGATTAAACCATCCCATGGTTCTTTCTTAATAATGTTTTACAGTAACAATTAGGATTGTCCTGGGATTAAAAAATGTTTGTTCTACAAAATCTAAATGTTGATAAGGAATGGCTATAAATAGGGTAGAAAAAGTAAGAGAATGAAGAAAAAGTGGACAACTCAGTTGTAGCTGTTCATGACAATAACTGGCCCCTGCAGGGTGTTGTTGCTAACTGTCATTGGGTAGTGCTGGGTTATGTTTCAGCAAACTTCAGGGAACTTCTGGCTTGAATGAAAACGTGTAAGTGTCAGCACTGGCGCTTTCCCTTAAAGGGGTCTTTGGGATCCAACTGTTATAACTCTAGATACCTCAGCCTATTTAAATGGCACATCACAGGGAACAGTTCCTCTTTCCAAAGATTACAAAAGCTCACTTCTTTCTTTAAATAAAAGTAGCAGTTTTATGTGAAACCATTTATGAAAGAGGTCTACATTAAACTGATACAGCAAGGTCTTAATTTCCAAGGAAGTATTCTCGCTGTATTCTGGTCAGCAGTGAGAGAAAGGCAAGCCACCTAAGTCTTGGCTGTAGAGACTTGCAGTGTAATTTCACTAGCTTTGGGTAGTTTAGATTTCTTTGGGAATGTGATGAAAGTTATGGTCTTTCCTTCATGAGTGTTTAGTTCAGTCTTTGCATTAATGTATCTATCTGTGCTGTCTGCTTCTCTCTTATACCTTTAGTCCTTTCCCCCAGTCATAATCCTCAGCAGAAACTTAAAGGACATACTATGGGAGAGTTCTGGGATTGGTGTTGGATGGTAGAACAAAATAAAACGTTTTGGCCCCTCAAGGAGCTTGAGAAACAGTCTTGTTGAGACAGAAGTCCCCACAGAAATATAAGTCATCTTGGTAACTGCTCACCACAAGAAATTCTCAGCATTTGGAAAAAAAGAGAAGTCATGCCTCAGTAGGACTGTGGAGAGGGTCACACTGTGCTGGTCAGACCACACACGTGTGGGTAGGTATGTCCTCAGGCTATAAACTCAACTGAGCAGTGAATATAATTTCTCTGTAATGAAATGTAATTTCAACTGTGAGCTCTTACCTTTCCGATTAGTGGATGTTTTATCTCAAACAATTTGGATTTTCTTCCTCCACAAATTGGTGCTTCTACAATGTGAAAGGTGGTGGTAGATATGAGAGGAGCACCTGCTCCGAGGCGTCCACACCTGAATCGCGGTGGAGACAGAAGTGAGGATGGGATGCTGAACAGAGTGAAGCTTCTCCATCAGTAATTATCACGAATGCAAAGCATACCAGTTAATTTGTCAGTGTTACCTCATCCCACATTAAAATATTTTAAATCATGTAATCAGGAAGAGCTTTCCTATAAAAGCCCAGATTTCTGACTTCTCTTGAAAAATCTAATCGTATTACTGGTCCCATATTTCTACAATGCTCAATTATTTCTGAATGTACTAACTTCTGTTAGCAGTCACGCTCTGAGGTTTGATGTTTGCACCTTTTGATGTAAAAAAAACAGTGGTGGATTGAGTCTTGAGGGAACGATTAGAGTATTTAAACAATAATGGAAGAGCATGCAATACATTTAAGCAGTGCAAAGATGGATACAGGTGGTATTTGACACACAATAAACAGTCAAATTTAAATATAGGGTAAGTTCAAGGAAAACAGGGTAGGAGATTGTAGAAATAAATAGGGGTCAGACTGGGAGTTGGAGACTTTGTCCTGTGAAAGATGGAAGATGACTGATGAATTTTAATTGACAAGTTAACTAATGTTTTGGTAAATGTATTATGAACATGGTTTATAGAATAGGTCAGATGAGAGGGAAAAAAAGGTAGAAAAATAAACTAAAATTAGAGAATTTTGTTTCAGATTAGAGCTTTTGTGAGCACCTAGTAGGACAGAAATTTTATTTTAATATCTAAAATAATACTTTAGATTGGTAGAGGCTTTTAATTGTATTGCCGCTTTCTGCTGGGCCTGTGATCATTTAGACGGCTGGTCAGTATTTCCCATCTGCTTTTACATAAATTATTTGGTTCTGATTTTTTAAACTTTACATTTCACTTTGTTGCATTCACAAGGCTTGTGTTTAGTGGCTATATAGTAAGCGCACAGTAGACTGCAAGCTTGGTGAAACTCTGCTGTTGCCATCAAGGTCAGCTTTCAAATAGCATAACCTACAGTGCAGGCTGAAGGTCCACTGAGTATCAATGGTCTTGAACCCGAGTCTGACTTGGACTATTACCTGCTGTTGATGTGAAATTGACTATTATAGAGTTGCCACTTAGGTAACTCAGAAACAGCATGTTCCTTAGATTTTGCTGCTACATGCTGTGCATGCATGTCTAGAACTGAGTTAGCTTCAAACAGATTTAAAAAAAATCTGAGCTGCATAAAGTGTTACTTAACAATGGTGCTATTTTTTAAGCCAACATTTATTCTCATCAGTTGCTTGGTGCATCTGATCTGTTAGAAAAAAATATTCAAAGATTTAAAGATGTTCTATTAATAATCTAATGGTCAATATCAAGTATAAAACACTGAAATTAATTACAATAACTATGATTTACTGTGCAATACATTAGATGTTGGGTACTGGTGCTATAGATTTGATTCAGATTTTTTAAAAATTCTAACACAATACTACAAGAAAGATGTTCTTATTCCTATTTTACTAATGAGAAAACTAAAGTCTGGAGAGATTGGGAAATTTATTCAATATTAAACAATTAGTAGATAATAAAGTTACTTACATTATCATTTTATACCCTAGTAGTGTCACAGATATGAAAGCAATCTGAGCACTGGGAAATGTAATACAATAAAAACTACCATGACAATGAACTGTACTTTAGTTAATGATGAAGATACCACATGGTGTTACATCAGACAATATGAAGCCTCACTTTGGGCAAATGTCTTATAAAGATAAAATGTAAGAAGCTGGGCACGATGGCTCATGCCTGTAATTCCAGCACTTGGGAGGCCGAGGCGGGTGGATCACCTGAGGTGAGGAATTTGAGACCAGCTTGGCCAACACGGCAAAACCCCATCTCTATTAAAAACACAAAAATTAGCTGGGCATGGTGGCACATGCTGTAATCCTAGCTACTCAGGATGCTAAGGCCGGAGAATCACTTGAACCTCACAGGCAAAAGTTACAGTGAGCTGAAATCATGCCACTGTGCTCCAGCCTGTGCAACAAGAGTGAGACTCTATCTCAAAAAAACAAAACAGAAACAAAATCAAAACACCAACAAGATAAGTTATAGGAATATTTGCTTTGTTTTATGGAAAGCTGATTCTACTGGCCCAGTATTAGTAAGCCTTTCCTAAAGTGATGTTAGGTTTTTTTGCTGCCTACACTAGACTCTTTCTTATAATTGATTTTGCAACAGATGATACACATCTGCAAGGTGGCTGCCTTCTCTGAGAATCCAGGGTTGCAAGGTGATGCCCTTACCTTACCAGCCTGAACTACTGAAATAGCATCCTTCCAGTTAGCAAAGTTTAAAATCTTTATGGAATTTTTCTTTTCTAATACTTAAAATTATTGCATGTTTTACTGAGACAAATGCTTTTTTTTTTAAACGTCATTACCCATTAGTCATTAGGAGAAGGATTTTCACCTCAGATGTTCAGAAGGTATTTTGGTCTGACAATTTGCAGACTCCTACAAGTGTCTGGAGATCAGAAGCCTTTTGAACATTCAGGGACTTTCTGATGAGTTTGAATTCCATGCTTACAAAATTGATAAATAATCTTAATTTTGGGCAATTTGAATGATTTTAATCAGCTAATTGATCTGAAGATTCCTTTAAAAATTTTTTTGTGAAGGAATCTCTTGAAAAAAATACTAAAATATTTTTTAGTTCAGACTATAACAAAAATACCATAGACTGGGTAGCTTAAACGGCATTTATTTTGCACTGTTCTCAAGGTTGGGAGTCAAAATCCAGGTACTGACAGATCCAGGGTCTGGTGAAGTTTTGCATCCTGGTTTACAGATGACCATCTTCTTGTCGTATTGACATACGGCTGAGAGGAGCGAGAGCTCTGGTCTCTTCATTGCTTATAAGTGCACTAATCTCATTCATAAGGGCTCTACCCTCATGACCTCTCAAAGGCCCCACGTTTAAATATCATTGTATTAGGAAGTTAGGCTTGAACACAGAAACTTTTAGGAGAACGCAAAAGATCCATAGTAATTTCTTTTATACTGTAAGCTTTTGATAGGACAGAAATCCAATAATTGATATTCAAAAATGTAAGGAATTGAACTCATTTAATTTGTAAAGTAGATATAGTAGAGCTTTTGTATAATAAGATATTTGTAAGTTTGTTAGGCTGTTACTATCCACTTATGGAAAATATGTCAAATAACTGTCCTGTGATACATGAATATGTTAGGAGCTATATAATACAATACAATGTCTTAAATTATTAACTTACAATATATCACTCTTCAAATGTAAGACATGTTGTGACTAATATAAACAACATTTCAGAAATACCTGTTACCCTCTTTAGTCTTAGTTTATAATGTACTTAAGCATTTCCTCTTATGTTACTAATAAACTTTTAGAGTAATGCGGCTGGAATATGCTTTATTATGTTTTAAGAGTCCTAGTTTGATACTTTTGGTGCTGTAATTTAAGGCCTTCTTTTAATGCAGTTTATTTCCAAACACAGGTTAGTAACAGTAATAGCACACAGAGATGGAAATGGGAGAAGTATATCATTCATTGCACTTAACAAATTATGTCAGTTCAATCCCCAATTATGCAGAAGCTTTTGTGAAAACTTGGCTGGTATATTTCTTTATTTTCTTATATCAAGCAGTTGTTTTTGCAGACAAGTGGGAGGGGATGTGGGTTTTGTGTGGGAGTATAAGTTGGTGTAAATTTCCTGGAATTTTTTGGGTCATTTTCTGGGGTTTTATTTATTTATTTTTTTAGAAATCCAAAAACAGTTATATCCTTTCACATAGCCATTACAATCTTATGGATTTATGCTTAGGAAATAGAGACACATATGAGAATATTTATGGTCTTTTTCTTTTCTTTTTTTTCTTTCCTGTCCTCTCTCTGTTTTTTCCCATCCCACTTCCTCTCCCCTCCCCGTCTCTTTCCTCCTTTGCCCAGGTCGGGGTGCAGTGGTGAGATCATGGCTCACTACATTCTCGACCCCCCTATGCTCACGTGATCCTCCCACCTCAGCCCCATAGGTAGCTGGGACAATAGGTGTGCGCCAAAACAAACCTTGCTAACTTTTACATTTTTTGTAGAGATGGGGTTTCTCCATGTTTCCCAGGCTTGTCTTGAATTCCTGGGCTCAAGTAATCTGCCTGCTTTGGCCTTCCAAAGTGATGGGATTACAGACATGAGCCACTGTGCCCGGCCTATGGTCTTTTTCTTTATGATAGTGAAAAAATGGAAAAAATATTTAATAATTAGAAGTTAGTTACGTTTTCTATGCAAAGAATTATGTGTAGCCATTAAATCATGTATAATAATAATAATGACTGTATTTAGTGAATATTTACTATGTACCACTTAATGCATTTATAATACAACTTTAAATTTAGTCCTCATAACAACTTAATGCCTTGGAGATATGGCACACTGCCTAAAAGCCACATATGTAGAAAATGATTGAAACTGTATTTAGACACAGGTGTGGCGATAAGGCTCAACTACATCAGATGTTATATTTAATTATACATAGAAATGTACATTATTTGTTGTTAAAGGATAGAAAGTATAATATGTAGTGTTATTACATTAAAATCTTTAAATACATAGAGAAAAAAGCTAGAAAGACATTACTACAGGGAAAATAGTTACTTCTGGGTGGTGGGACTACAGAAACTTTACCAACTTTCATGCAATGAACATATGTAGATTTCTTTCTCCTCCAAATCTCCCTTCCCCAAAATGTTAATTGCAGCATTATTTATAATATGATGTAGAACAACTTGCATCTCTAACAATGAAATTGTTTAATAACATAATGTTCAATTCAAGGTAGTAATATAAAATGATTGCTACTAAGTACATGCAACAAATTATGAAAATATTAAATTATGGTCTGAAATAAGGGAGAATAGAAAATATTATTTACACTAAGATTATTATGTTGGCAGGGCGAAGGAATGATACAAATATTTTCTTCTGCATTTTAACTACGAATAATGTAAAAATAAAGAATATCTAATTTGGTTCGAAAAAACTGGATAAAAGTAAAGGCATCTAAATGAAATACTTGGTCTATTTTTCTACTGTGTAAAGGAAGTGTACTTCTCCAAAGGCAATACAATTAGACAGATAGGTTTGACTTCAAAGTATCACTTCTCTTTAACATTTTTCAGCATCATCAAAACTGATACAGCTACAAAGGTAGAACACTATCTGCTTTTTTGTTCTCCTCTACGGTTACCAGAATAATTCCTAAAATTGTTGCCATCTCAAATTAAAAAGCAACCTGAATAAAAGTTGCCCAGGCTGGGATCGGTGGCTCACGCCTGTAATCCCAGCACTTTGGGAGGCCGCGGCGGGTGGATCACAAGGTCAAGAGATCGAGACCATCCTGGCCAACAGGGTGAAACCCCGTCTCTACTAAAAAAATACAAAAATTAGTTGGGCATGATAGCGCGTGCCTGCAGTACCAGCTACTCGGGAGGCTGAGGCAGGAGAACTGCTTGAACCTGGGAGGCTGAGGTTGCAGTGAGCCGATATTGCACCACTGCACTTCAGCCTGGTGCCTGGTGACAGAGCGAGACTCTATCTCAAAAAAAAAAAAAAAAAATTCTCCAGACAGGTTGTCTTTGCTGCTTTCACAAATGCCATGTACTCTATCCCTGAGGTCATGGCAAATGACAGGATGGGAAAAGTGAATAGAAAATGCTTTCCTGGCACTCTTTCATCTGTGGTTTGCTGAGTAAGATGAGCAGTGTAGAAAGCCAGCAGCTTCTTACTGTGTGCTTCCAGATAGGACATCCACAAAGGCAAGCATGTCCCTCCTGCCTGAAAGTGGATATGCGACCTCCACGTGTATCTTGCCTGTGGGATATTGGAACAAAAGCTGGCTGCTTGCTGGTTTTTGGTTTTCTTTTAATGCCAAAGTACAGAAGAAGCCAAATGTCGGCTTCCTGTTTCTGAACCAAGTGACTTACCTGTCTCCTTCCCCTCCCTGCAGCTTGCCTCTTATGCAAATGTTGTCACTGATAGATAAAAATCATTATTCCAGTTACTCACTTGGGTGTCAGAGACAGTGAGCTTAGCTACCATAATTCAATGTCAGCCAGTATTGTAAGATTTAAAGATTTTGTTTTTTCTTTTAAACACATTTTAGCATTCTATCAATTTTTCTTTAATTGTATTGTGGAGGCGTGGTCCTCTTAAGCTGCTGTGATGGGTCAGGGATTATTGATTTTGGTGATTTGTGGGATCTCCTAGAGAAACAAATAAATATAGTGCAAGAGTTTGACATTGCTTTTTGGGACATGAAAATTCCAAGTTCTAAACATTTGTAGAGCTAGGAATTACTCAAGTGATCATGATTTTTCAGCACTCTCAATTTAGAATGTTTGAACTGGAAATGTGATTTTCACAAAAAGTTTTGCAAATCATTGTTGATACTGAAATCATCTTGAGGAATTCTAATCTAAAGAACAGTCAAAGGGCATGATGTATGGGGAAACAGGTAAAGCTTGTGAATCTGTATATGATACTCCTTGGTATCCCCAAAAGCAATTTTTAGTATCATCAGTGCAAAGTCAACTAGAAACGCTTATATCTGAAATTTTGGATTGACATATAATGGTAAACATAACAATTTAAGAAGGATTATAATTATGGGAAATTTGAATGAATTCCGTCCCTGAAAATTTATCTTTTAAAATACCATAGAAGTGGTAGTCTTTAATGGACTGCATAGCTCTTAACCATTAAAAAATGAGGGTGGCTGCATTTATACAGAAAATTCAAGCCAATTCAAAACAGGCTTTTGTGGTGTGCCATATCATACCTATTTCCCTGCTATTCTACCAACAGTAGCCTGCTTTTCCAACCTGTTTCCTGCTGTAGAATCATTCCCTTCCATTCTCAGTTATATATTTTTGGGATAGGATTTACCCAGTCTTATCTTCAGGGTTAAATTTTGATCATCTTAAATCAAGCAGCTCATCCCACCTTCCCAGTTATATGGGTTTGAGATGAACACATAAACCAATCAAAAGCACTAAGATGGGAGGAGCTGAAGTTTGTGGAAAGGAGAAGCTTCCACTTACTTCTGTAACAGTTACTGAAAGATGCATGTGAGTCTCTCATGTTTATAACTATGGTATCTGTTTGTCTACCTCACTACAGGTTCTCTCTCTCTCTCTCTCTCTCTCTCTCTCTCTGTGTGTGTGTGTGTGTGTGTGTGTGTGTGTTGATGGGGGGTCCCTTGGCACTCTGTACTCCCTGTAGATGAAACATATACCATTGAAGTCAGTGCAGAAAAACAGAAGTTGGGTCTTGAGCAACACTTTGTTGAACTACAATCGGTGACTACCTGAACTAGGAACTACTTCTGATTACAGATTATTTTAACAAGCACTTTTGATTTGTGTTTTTGATTTCTTACAGCATAAATAGTCCTAACTGATACAGAATCTCAAGATTTTAGTAATGGAAAATTCAGCCGTATGTTCAAAGAGATGAAAATTCATTTTCTTAGGCAGGGGCAATCTGTTTGTTAGGAAATGGCACACAGTTAAATTATTATTTGTCTTAACTCACTGCATTCTGGAAAGCATTGTTGCTAGGAATAAGTCCAGGGTCATAGTCCCAGGTGTCCTTGTGTTGTGGGAGCAGCTGTGAAATCTTGGCTCACATTTCCTTACATTTTATTATGATTTGAAAGAAGCGGAGTTGGGTCAATTTAATTCAGATTAACAAATGTTTGTTGAATGCCTAAGAAGGTGACTTTTTGCATTCATTTTGACTGGCCAGAATTTAAACCCACTTCCTATGAACATATGGAAAAAAAGATAGATATTTGCTTTCTAAGTCTCCCTTTCAAGTAAGGCATAGACTTTTTAATCAGCATACCTGCTGCAGAACTTTGGGTCAAAAGCTAATGATGTGAACAAGCAGAGTTTGTATGTAATCTACTCTGGTTGTGCGTGACAATGATAGCAACCCTTAAATAACTCTGTTACCTAGTGACAGAAGTGGCAGCTGTTTTTACGGCAGTGACCTTTGTCAGTTTTGTCAAAGGTATAAGATATTGAGTACATTGTCCAGACAAATGGCAGTAGTGCTTTTTCTTGATAATCTCTTTGGATCTTTGGCTAATTGGTTGGCCCTTCTGATCTAACGATCTCTGAACTGTCTAGGCAAATCAGAATTCTACATAGGTTCTTTTGTGTTAAGCTCCAATCAGAAAATAATAGTAGTAATATCTCTAGAATTTTAAAGCAAAATTTAACTATTTAGCAAACAATTTGCTTTCTTTTGAGAGCTCACTCGTGCCTTGCTACTAGACTCTGGGAGAGACAAAAACAAAAACAAAAACAAAAACAAAAACATTATTATAGTTCACTGGGTGGTTGTGAATCAAAAGATGCCCGTTAATTGATATATTAGGCTATAAATTTGGAGCATACCAAAATAAAACTTGCTTCTCAGATGGTAAGGGAAATATGGGCTAAGGTCTGAGCAGGTCTTGAAGGCAAAAATAAGATATCTAATACAATTGAGTCACACCTAGAGTGTGCCTTCTCCTGTTAACCCACAGCACTGGCTGCATGGTCAGGTTAACTGAGGTGGATCAGCTCAAGATGTAGTGGTCAGGCATTGCAGTCCCCTTAGGTGTAGTCTTCAGGACAGCAGAGGAGTAGCAGAATAATCATCCTACTAGGTAGAAATTCAAACTTTGCCTATATTTTCTGGAAGGAGAGATACTTAGATGCATTCATAAAGTAATGACTGTTTGATTAGATGGTGAGGAACTTGAATGAGGGTGTTTTGGGAAGAGTATTATAGATGGACCTGTCAGCATGGGCTCAGATTATGAGAACTATTGCATTCCATGTGAATGTTAACCAAAAGGCTCTTCCTATAATTAATTTACTTGAATATAAAATTTCACTAAAAATTATATATGGAAAGTAAACATCGGAAAATATGTCATACCTCATTAGCATAAAAATGCAAACTAAATCTCCAGTAAATTCCTGAAGAACACCTAATAGAATGACTAAAATTAAGAAAATACTGTTGAAATGTAAGCTGTCACATATTGGTAAGAATGTGGAGCAATCAGGACAATCTAACCCTGTTGGGGGAAGTATAATCTGTAAATTTCCACTTTGCAAAAAAGGTTTTGCAGTGTTTATTAAAACTTAAACATATGCACATTCTTTCATGCAGTAATTCCATTCCTTGTTACAAGCCCAAAATAATTGTGTACATGTGTGCATCAAAAGACTATTGTAGAAGTTAAATAAAAATTTCTAAAAGCCAAAGTCTGCAAACAACCAAATTATCCACTAATTAGAATAAATAAATTTTTTTCTCTTTAGACAACTGAATATTAGATAGCAATGAAGATGAAGGATTATTGCTACATTTAACATGAATAAATCTCACATAATGCTGAATGAATGAAGCCAGATAAAACAGAAAACATATTGCATGAATTCAGTCATGTAAAGTTCAAAAACAGGCAAAAATAACCAGGATTTGATGCCCACTTACCTACAGATGCCTCCCTAACTATTTAAAACTCCACCATTTACATGCTGGCTCAGAACATAGTCAAGAGATGAGGCCACAAATTTGAAAATTAGTTACTACCTTTTTTGACCTTGGATAAATTTACACCATCTCTTTGTTCTCTCATATTAATATCATAATACCTGAGCTGTGTTTTAAATTAAGGGAAGAGCTATTTTGACTGACAAAATCATTTAAAATTCTCTGAGAAAGTAACTAGGAATAAATAGGTGTTTCAAATGTCTTCACCTCCCTAGAGTTTATCAGACAAAAGACTTGTCAACCCCAAACATAATAGTTAATGTTTTTTCACGTAGAGAGTCCCTAATGCCTCTACTTTTTGTGCAGTAACATTAATCTTAAGCCCACATGGAATTAAAGCTATTTTAATTAAGCATATAACTTGACACTTAATAACCTTAAATTTGAAGATGATAAAGCATTTTATAATGGTCAATGAATTAAGTAACCCTTGGGCTTTCAGAGACATGATTAGAAAGGGTAACTATCCAATTATTCTAGATATAGAGCTGAAATAGCTGCAGTGGCCAGCCAAGGAGTTTGAACTCTAAAGAGCTTTCTTTCATGAAACTTGGTGTTTTCAAAGTTGCTGAGCTGAGAAGTATCTATAATATTGGAGTGGAAGTTTAATAAGTCATTCAACAAATATTTACTGTACACCTTCTCTATGCATTTTTTCTGAGTACTTGGAGATATAATGATGACACAGTCATTGTCCCTATAGGCTCACATTCTATGGGGGGAGAGAGAACAAATAGGCTATGTTCTTGGTTAGGGCAGACCAGTGTTTCAAACAAAATATCCCACTGAGTTTAGCTGAAAAACCTGGACACACCAAAAATCTGCTGAAAGTTATCAGGGTGCTGAAATAAATAATTATGGGGCCAGGATGGAGGTGAACAGGGGGCTCTGGGCAGTGAGCCTTGTGTTTAAGGTTGTCCCTTAACAGTTGGTGGACATTTACTGACTTTTACAGGTGGCTGAGAGTGAGCTTTTGATTGCTTCATAGACTGGGGTCACAGTGATTAGACAGAGAAAAGCTGAAAAAAAATTAGCAATCTTGACTTAATATATTTACAATAATGTTTCTCCCAAATATTCTTTTCAAGTGCATGTGAAACATTTACAGAAATTGATTATATATTGGGCCATAAAGTGGCTCTCAATGTAGTCGGAAGTATTGAAGGCATACAGAATATAATGCTTTATCACAGTGCAATTATGTTAGAAACTAATAGCAAAAAGATAACAGGAATATCACCATACGCATTGAAATAAAGAGATATGTAGCTAACTGATGAGTCAAAGAAAAAAAAAAAGAATGCTAGGAAATACTTTAAGCTATAATAAAAATACTAATTATCAGAAGCTATGGGATACCAGAAGAGCTGTACTTAGAGAAAAATTTATAGCCTCAATTGCATACATTAGAAGTGAAAAAAACTGAAAAATCAATAAGTACAACATTCATGGCAAAAAATTAGACATAATATTAAACCCAAATAGAATATAAGGAAGTCAGATTTAGAAGAAATTGTAGATATAGAAAACATATAAACAGGATGGCCATTTAGGAACAGCTTGGGATTGCAGCTCCCAGTGCGGGCGCAGAGGGTGAGTGGACGCCTCATTTTTTATTGCCCACAGACTAGGAAATTCCAGGCGGAGGAGCTCCATGGGTCGCCAGCGCAGCTGTTTCGGCCAGTGCGGCTGTGCCAGCCAGCGCTGCTGCTTTGCCCCGCGCGGCTGCTTTGTCGGCGCCCCGAAGCAGCGGTTCTCTGTACAAAGTATACCCGTCCGGGTGCCCTTTTGACTGGTAATTGGAGCCACGGGAAGTCGCCCA
>NW_016107678.1:1475750-1589725 GCF_001604975.1 Cebus imitator | reverse complement strand
CATAGGTGGGTGTTGAACAATGAGAACACATGGACACAGGGAGGGGAGCACTACACACTGGGATCTGTTGGGGGGAAATAGGGGAGGGGTGGTGGGGGATGGGGAGCTGGGGAGAGATAGCAAGAGGAGAGATGCCAGATGTATGTGATGGGGAGGAAGGCATCAAATCACACTGCCACGTGTGTACCTATGCAACAATCTTGCATGTTCTTCACATGTACCCCAAAACCTAAAATGCAATAAAAAACATATAAACAATAGAAAGCATCAACAACAATCAAGAGTCTCTCAGTGAGACTAATCAGAATAATGAATACACAATATCAGAAATGAACATATTTCTACAGAGCCTACAGACATTAAAATGATGACAATTATGTGACCAACTTAGTACCAATATATTTAAATTTTTCAGCAAATTGGCTTACTTAGAAAAATGCAGCACAAGGTTGATTATACTAAGAAATTAAAAAAAATGAATAGTTCTATTTCTATGGAAGTAATTAAGTCTGTAATGTAAAACTTCCAACAATGTAATTTTTAGGCCATTATTGGCTTGTTAATAGGATTGCCCCTTCTTCTGTTCTCAAGCATCACAAATCTTTACAAAAGCCAATATTAATTTACACCCAATATTGCTACAAGAAATGGAGTGACACACTTTTTAGTTGTAGTCAGAAAAAGAAAAATCTTCCTATTGACTTTTCTGAAGCCTTAATAGAAACTCCTAACCATGGAAAATATCTTTGTTTTATCATGTCAATTAATTTAATCATAACTGTGTAGTTTTAAATTTTCACAATAGCATAATAAAATAGTCATTAGTATCTTTTTAAAAGTAGATAAGGAAATGCTGTCGAACAGAGGTAAAGTAGTTGTTGAAACCAGCTTGCAAAATGTAGGTCTGTCTGAAACAATCCAACTTTTCCCTTGTGTCACGTTGCCCTCTTGTTTTGGAAGCTGTTTGAAGGATATGAATAGGGAAGCCTAAAGTTAACTGACTGAGACCTTCAGGCATTGTGTTTCATGGAGAGAGACACAATGTGGACTCATAATTGGAAGATGTTGGGTTGTTTCACTTGTGAGCTATGACCCTAAGCAAATTCACAAAATTTCTTTATACTTTATGTTTTAAAATTTATTAAGATGCTTTTTATTATACCTAACATACAAGATTATGGTGAGAATTGAAGTATGCATATGAGTGTTTTTATAATTACCACCTGGTATTTAAGCATGTAGATCTAAGCTTTGAATATTTCTTCATACTGTTTTCTCTTATAAAATGTCTGAGCAGTATCTTGTAAAATATAAGTGTTTTATGCCATTTTAAAACTGTCTCTCAAATCTCATATAACCCCCAAAGAGAGAAAAGCTCATCTTTAAAAACATTCTGACATCAGTATGGGGACCTAGATGCTAATGTGATAAGTACCTCTGAGATAAATATTTTAAATAAGATTTTATTGCCTCAATAAACTCTTTTCCTGGTGCCCTGATTTCTCATTTTTATCATCAATATAAGAAAACTCCTAGATCAAACTGTCAAGTGTCATCCATCATCAAAAATGAAGTAAGAAATCTCAATAAAAACCTCTAGAAACTTCCAGTAAATCAGTTGTTTCTTTAATCATACCTCTGTGTCTTTTTTTTTCTAATATCTTTCAAATTTGATGCTGACATACTGAAAGAAAAGACAAGAAAATAGTTAACTGTACTAAATTCCGGATGAAGTTAAAAATGATGCAACTTTTCATGTTATTATTTTTTCTTAATAGTATTCAAAGCATTAGTGAACACAAGAAAGGCATTAGCCATGAAAACACTATAGATAGTGATTAAATGAGAGAAGAATTCTTCAGCTAAGATTCAAATATGAAATCACAAAAAACTAATTTTTCAACTTTTAGAGTTCGAAAACTAGGGGATAGCATTATTAACAGAGCAGTAGGATCGCCATCTTGGACAAACTCTGCCATTTTAAGTTCCCCTTGATTAAAAATTGCCTAAATCCAGCCCAAAAAAATCCATCTAATGGCTAATGTCAGCGTGACCATAAACCATAAATGACACCTCTGACTGGAAACATTCCAACCCCTCAATAAAACCCTCCTCCACCCAGAAACATTCTGAACCTGAAATAAGCTCTTCCTCCCTAACCCTTTAAATACCTTTAGTCTGTAAGAGAAAATGCTCCTGACCTGAATCAGCCAGGAACAGGGACCCCTCTCAGGTTTATTGTCCAAAATAAACCTGTCTTTGACTGTTGAGCCACTTTTTGGGTTTCTTCTTTAACCATTACAATTATAGTTCATAATGCTCACAAAAACTACTGAATGTGATTGTACTTTCTTAACACTGGATAACAGGTCAGAGAAAATTAGCAAAAAATAATGTTTATTGTTTTTCTGTATATACATTAGGGAGATAGTTCTAAAGCAGCTAAAAAAAACCCAAATGTGTTTTTAATTAAGGAAATCTGTACTGAGGCTCTAGCTCTGCCACTTACTTATTATTTAATCATGTTAAGCCTTAGTTTTCTCATAGTTTCCGCTACTAAAAAACTAACATTATGACTACAATGTTAAGTACTAGTACAGTGGCAGAGACAGCATCTATTATTACCTTCACAGGTTGTCACTACAGCCTGCAATCCTTCCACTAAACCTTACGTGGATAGAAGTGGGATATAACACAACCTTTGGAAATGGTAGGACATGTAGACCCTCAAAATGTTCTTTTTGAAAATGAACCTATATTGTAAAGTACTGTAATTATAGATTGCATGAAAAACTGGGTTGCAGGTTAAAGAGAATTCCTTTTATTTATTTTCCTTTGTCTCTTTCTTTTTTGTGGAAAGCATAGGAAAATAATTCTGTTTATTGAAATTCTAGTTGTTTGGTTTCTAAGAATTCGGAGTTTTAAAAATTGAATTACAAATTCTGAACTAGTCAGTTCTGAATTAATGAGGTTGAAATAGAATTTATATTATCTCTTTCCTACCAGTTTGATCTAAAATAATTAGTAATGATTCTGAAGAATCATATATATTTCTCTGACTATGGTGATTTGTTGGAAACATAAGAGAATAACTTTTAAACACAGTGCAGTCTTTTTAGTAAAAGTTTTTATTATCTGTTAGGGCCTGAGGTGTCTGCTTAGACGTGTAAGGGGCTTTTACATTTCTTCTCCTAGGTACTTTCCTAGTTCTGGTTGTGGTTGAAAGCCAAATAATTATCGGTATACTTGAGTAGCAAAGCTTTTTTCATGTTAAATTGAAGTATGAATATAACAGAGTAAAACTCTTTCTATGGAAAAATAACAGATTCACTGACTTCAGTTTGCTTATGTGTATGTAGTCAGCTCACAATTCCAATCAACGTGCAAGTACCCAGGAGTGAGTGAGAGTTTACCAAAGAAGCACTATCAATGCCATTTTACATTTGTGTGGTTCTTGGACTGAATGAAGAATCATAAACTTGAATAAAATACAAATCTATTGTGCATCGTATGGTTTCACTGTCTTTTCCTCATTCTTATCCTTGTTACCCTGCCAGTCTAGAAAATTGTTCAGTTACTTAGCTTTCGCATGAAGCATGTTTAGCAGATTCAGTGTATTTATGTGGGAGTATATGTGAATATATATAGAAGAATTGTGGGTTGGATACCTTAGAACAACACTACCATTTTTAAAAAAGTCTAAAAAAAATCCCTGGAAAATATAGAGAACAATCTTTTCAAATGAGCTGATAAACTGGAAAGTTAGTAAAGGCTAATCAATGTCTCAAGATTGATTTCAAGACCGAAAATAGGTTACGGGAAAGGTGAGTGCAACATTGAAGCCAGATTTTATTTTGAGAGTATTTACCAAATCCAATGAATTGAATCTTGTTTTTAGTCTTTTAAAAGAAAAACTTCAGCCAAATAAAATTTAAAGCAGTTTAATTGAGCAATGAATGATTTGTGAATCAGGCAGTCCCCAGAATCACAGCAGATTCAGAGTAACTCCATCGCAGCCACGTGGTGGAAGATTTATGGACAGCAAAAGGAAAGTGACACGCAGAAAATGGAAGTGAGGTACAGAAACAGCTGGATTGGTTACAGCTTGGCATTTACCTTATTTGAACATGGTTCAAACCGTTGGCTATATGTGATTGGCTGAAACTCAGTGACTGGCATAGGTGTAGGCTGTCATTGGTTTATACCTCCACTTGTTATATTTTGTGATATACAGAAAAACTTTTAGGCCAAACTTAAATATGTAAGAATGCAATTTTAGGCTACACTTCATTTAACAAGCCTCACAGGTACAGAAGTGACAAGTGGCAAAGATTAGGGACCAGTAATAATAGTGAACAAGATCTCCCTCTGTATAAAGCTGGAAAAACAAAACCATACAGCTTCAGTGTAATGATGAAATAAATATGCTTCTCCCACCCATCTGTAAGGGCCTCAATGGAAAATTACAGGATTAAAACCTTGGTACTAAGTAGAGGGAAAACAATCTTCCTGAGAATTCACACCTGACTGTTCTGAATTGGTTTGTAGCCTGTATTCATACTACCCGGTGGTCTGGAAGACCATAAATAACTCATTTAGTTTAACAGGATTTCAACCTAGTGTCTCCCATTCTGGCAGAGGCAAATGCAGATTATCTTTAGAAAACTCTTCTTTCAGCACAGGCCTCAAAATTTCCCCACAGAGGAAATTTCGAGAAATTGTGAACTCTTCATTGAAAATCATGAGGCCTGACATGATGCCACGAGAAAGAAATCAGCAAAAGCAAGAAAATCTTTAAAGATTTTCTTGTATGTTGGCATTATCAGACACATAATATTTAAATTAGAATGCTTAGCATGTTTAAAGATATAAATGAAATGATGGCAAAGTAGGTTAAAAAATGGCCGAACATTTAAAAAGTAAGGAGGACTAAAAATTAGTTGAAATTAAAAATTCAATAGGTAATTTTGACAGCAGGTGTGATGCCTTTAAAATGAGAATTAGTAGAATAAAAGACACATTTGAAGATATTAAAATATGTACTGAAAGACAAAGAGGTTGCAAATTTGAAAGAGAAGACTCACGGAATATAAGGTAAAAATGTCTAAATATTTTTAACCAGGAAGAAGAAAAACGGAGGTCATATAAAACACAGAAAAAATCCCAAGAGCTAAAAATCAAGAGTTTTCTCAAATAAAATATTTGAATCCGTAGACTCAGATTGCACCCGAAATAGCAAGCGAAATAGACCTGTATCTGGGCATATTGTAGTAAATCCATAAATATTTTTTAAACTATAGAATATTTTAATAATCAGGGGAAAGCGCTTAAGAACAGCCAGAGACAAAACAATTACTTTCAACTGAGTGACGATTAGACTGACAGTGGCTTCTCTCACAACAATAAAACTTGAAATGAAATATTATCTTAAATGAGCTAGGAGAAAATGCTGTGACAGTTTCAAATTTGATACACAATAAAAAAATTGTCAATAACAAGGTGAAATAAAGACAGTTTTAGATAAAAATGAATTGGGACATTTGCAGCCAATCAGAGGGTCATTTCAAGTGGAAGAGAAATTATCCTGGTTGGAGGAACTGAGATGAAAGAAGGAATGAGAAAAACAGGTATTAAAGTCAAATAAATAGTGACTGTATAAAATAAAAGAAACAATGATAATGTCTTCTGGAATTTACAAAAAACAGAACTAAAACATGCAATAATACTAATTATAAGTCTGAGTTGGATGACTGGGGTTAATTCTAAAGTACTTGTATTTGGGAGAGGGTAAATAGTTGTGTTTCATGCTTTGATAAGCAAGTATGATATATCTAGGTTTCTAGGTAAGCACCTGAACAAAACTTAGAGCTAGAATATATATATATATATATATATATATATATAAATGTACTAACCAATAGAATTTTAAACAGGTAAGAAAAAAATCATTTTTTTCATTTATCGCAATAATATATTAATATATTTTTATGTTATATACTTTTATAATATATAAATGTACACTATATTAATATATTTTTTCCATACCAGAATTCAATCTAGGATCATGCTTTGCAATTAGTTGTCATATCTTTTTACTGTCATTTAACTCAACAGTTGATTCAGTTTGTCTTTATTTATGACCATGATACTTTTTAAAGTTGCTTTAAATTTTTTTTTTATTGTAAATTTAAATTTACAAAAAAAATTGTAAATTTCAGTAGATTTCGGGGAACTGGTGATGTTTGGTTACATGAATAATTTATTTTATGGTGATTTCTGAGATGTTGATACACCTGTAACCCAAGCAGTGTACTCTGTACCCAGTGTGTACTCTTTTAATCTGTCACCCACCCCACACTTTCACCCTAGTCCCCGAAGCCTATTTTATCCTCTGTAACTTCATAGCTTAGCTCCCACTTAGGAGTGAGAACATATGATGTTTGGTTTTTCATTTCTGAGTTACTTCACTTAGAAAAATGATCTCCAATTTTGTCTAGGTTGCTGTGAATGCCATTATTTTGTTCCTTTTTATGGCTGAGTAGTATTCCATGGTATATTTACATTTTCTTTATCCACTCATTGATTGATAGGCATTTGGGCTGGTTCTATATTTTTGCAATTGTGAATTGTGCTGCTATAAACATGTGTGTGCAGGTATCTTTTTCATTTGATTTCTTTACCTCTGGGTAGATACCCAGTAGTCGGATTACTGGATCAAATGATAGTTTGCTTTTAGTTCTTTAAGGGATCTCTGCCGTATTTTCCATAGTGGTTGTACTAGTTTACATTCCTACCAGCAATGCAGAAGTATTCCCTTTTCACCACATCATGCCAAAATCTATTGTTTTTTGATTTTTTGATTATGGCCATTCTTGCAGAAGTTAGGTGATATCACATGGTGGTTTTGATTTGTGTTTCCCTGATGATGTTGAGCCATCTATATATGTTTGTTGTCCATCTGTAAATCTTCTTTTGAGAAATTTCTATTCATGTCCTTAGCCCGTTTTTTGATAAGATTGTTTGTTTCTTGCTTGCTGATTTGTTTGAGTTCCTTGTAGATTCTGAGTATTAGTCCTTTGTCAGATGCATAGTTTGCAAGTATTTACTCCCACTCTGTGGGTTGTCTGTTTACCCTGCTGTGTAGAAGCTTTTTAGTTTAATTAAGTCCATCTATTTATCTTTGTTTTTGCTGCATTTGCTTTTGGGGTCTTGGTCATGAAGTCTTTGCCTAAGCCAATGTCTAGAAGGGTTTTCCCCATGTTACCTTTTAGAATTTTTTATGGTTTCAGGTCTTAGATTTAAGTCTTTGATCCATCTTGAGCTGACTTTTGTATAAGTTGAAAGATGAGGATCCAGTTTCATTCTTTTACATGTGTCCTGCCAAATATTCCAGCACAATTTGTTGAATAGGATGTCCGTTTCCACTTCATGCTACCGTTTGGTTTGTCGAAGCTCAGTTGGGTGTAAGTATTTGGCTTGATTTCTGGGTACTTTATTCTGCTCCATTGCTCTATGTGCCTATTTTTATACTAGTATCATGTTGTATTGATTACTATGTATGGATAACTATGGACTTATAGGATAGTTTGAAGTCGGGTAATTAGATGCCTTCAGATTTGTTCTTTATACTTGGTCTT
Source organism: Cebus imitator (assembly GCF_001604975.1). Taxonomy (NCBI): domain Eukaryota; kingdom Metazoa; phylum Chordata; class Mammalia; order Primates; family Cebidae; genus Cebus; species Cebus imitator. The sequence goes on along the minus strand of NW_016107678.1, from coordinate 1,582,088 downwards.
GCTTTGGCTATGTGGACTCTTTCTTGTTTCATATGAATTTTAGGATTTTTTTTCTAGTTTCTAAAGAATGGCGTTGGTATTTTGGTGGGAATTTCATTGAATTTGTAGATTGCTTTAGGCACTATGGTCATGTCACAATATTGTTTCTACCCATTCATGAGCATGGGGTGTGTTTTCATTTGTTTGTGTCATCTGTTTTCTTTCAGCAGTGTTTTGGAGTTTTCCTTGTAGAGGTCTTTCATGTCCTTGGTTAGGTATATTCCTAAATTTTTTATTTTTATAGCTATTGTGAAAGGGATTGAGTTCTTGATTTGATTCTCAGCTTGGTCGCTGTTGGTATACAGCAGAGCTACTGACTTGTGTACATTAATCTTGTATTTTAAAACTTTGCTGAATTTATTTACCAGCTCTAGGAGCTTTTTGGGTAACTCTGTAGGGTTTTCTAGGTATACAATCATGCCATCAGCAAACAGCAACAATTTGACTTCCTTTTCACTGATTTTGGATATGCCTTATTTTGTCCTAATTTCTGATTAGGATTTCCAATGCTATGTTGAATAAAAGTGTGAAAGTGAACATCCTTCTCTTGTTCCAGTTCTAAGGGGGAATGCTTTCAACCTTTCCCCATTAAGTAGAATGTTGGCTGTGGGACTGTTGTAAATAACTTTTATTACCTTAAGGTATTCTACTTGTATGCCAATTTTGCTGAGTGTTTTAATCGTAAAGCAATGCTGGATTTTGCTAATGATTTTTATGCATCTATTGATATAATTGTGATTGTTTTTAATTGTTTATGTGATGTATCACATTTACTGACTTATGTATGTTAAATAATCGCTGGATCCCTGGTATGGAATCCACTTGATCTTGGTAGGTTATCTTTTTATATGCTGTTGTATTTGGTTATCCAGTATTTTGTTGATAATTTTTTCATCTATGTTCATCAGGGATAGTAATCTGTAGTTTTCTTTTTCATCATGTTGTTTCCTGGTTTTGGTATTAGGGTGATACTGCTTTCATAGAATGATTTAGGGAGCAGTCTGTCTTACTCTATCTTTTGGAACAGTGTTAATAGGGTTGGTACCAATTCTTCTTTGAATGTCTGATAGAATTCAGATGTGAATACTTCTGATCTGGATTTTTCTTTTTTTTGTAACTTTTAAATTACAGTTTCAATCTTATTCCTTGTTATTGGGCTGTTCAGAGTTTCTCTTTCTTTCTTGGTTTGATCTAGGAGGATTGTATAATTCCAAGAATTCATCCATCTCCTTCAGGTTTTCTAGTTTATGCATTTAAAGGTGTTCATAGTAGCCTTGAGCAATCTTTCATATCTCTGTGGTATCAGCTGTAATATCTTCCATTTTGTTTCTAATTGAGCCTTTTGGATCTTCTCTCTTTCACTTGGTTACTCTTGCTAATTGTCTGTCAATTTTATTTATATTTTCAAAGAACCAGCTTCTTGTTTCATTGATCGTTTGTATTTTTTTTCCCATTTCATTCAGTTCTGCTCTAACTTTGGTTATTTCTTTTCTTCTGCTGGATTTTGGCTTGATTTGTTCTCGTTTCTCCAGTTCCTTGAAGTGCGACCTTAAATTGTTTATTTGTGCTCTTTCAGAATTTTTGACGTAGACATTTAATGCTATAAACTTTCGTTTTAGCCCAGATTTGCTGTATCCCAGAGATTCTAATAGGTTGTGAAACGGTTATTTTTCACATAATTTTAAAATTTCCATTTTGATCCATTGACCCAATGATCATTCAGGAGCAAGTTATTTAATTTCCATGTATTTGTGTGGTTTTGGGAGTTCCTTTTGGAGCTGACTTTCAATTTTAGTTCACTGTGATCTGAGAGAGTACTTCATGTAATTTCAATTTTCTTAAATTTGTGGAGACTTGATTTATATATATATAAATTTCTCTTTAGGTTCTGGGGTACATGTGCAGAACATGCAGGATTGTCGTAAAGGTACATACATGGCAATGTGGTTTGCAGCCACTCCATCCCCCCATCACCTATATCTGGCATTTCTTCCTATGTTGTCCCTCCCCAACATCTCTACCCCCTGCTGTCCCTTCCCTATTCCCCCACAACAGAACCTAATGTGTGATGCTTTCCTCCCTGTGTCCATGTGTTCTCATTATTCAACACCGCCTATGAGTGAGAACATAGTGTTTGATTTTCTGTTCTTGCATCAGTTTGCTGAGAATGATGGTTTCCAGATTCATCCAAGTCCCTACAAAGGACACAAACTCATCGTTTTTTATGGTTACATAGTATTCCATGATGTATATATATCACATTTTTGTTGTTCAGTCTATCATTGATGGACATTTGTGTTGGTTCCAGGTCTTCGCTATTGCAAATGGTGCCACATTGAACATACATGTGCATGTGTGTTCCTAATAGAACTATTTATTATCCTTTGGATATACACCCACTAATGGGATTGCTGGGTCAAATGATATTTCTATTTCTAGATCCTTGAGGAATTGCCACACTGTCTTCCACAATGGTTGAACTAATTTAAACTCCCATCAACAGTGTAAAAGTGTTTCTATTTCTCCACATCCTCTCCAGCATCTGTTGTCTCGAGATTTTTTAATGATCACCATTCCAACTGGTGTGAGATGGTATCTCAATGTGGTTTTGACTTGCATTTCTGTAATGAAATGCAATAATGAGCATATTTTCATGTTTGTTGGCCTCATATATGTATTCTTTTCAAAAATGTCTGTTCATGTTCTTCACCCACTTTTGAATGGGTTTGTTTGTTTGTTTGTTTTCTTGCAAATCTGTTTTAGTTCTTTGTAGAGTTTGGATATTAGCCTTTTGTCAGATGGGTATATTGCAAAAATTTTTTCTCATTCTGTTGGTTGCTGGCTCACTCTAATGATTGTTTCTTTTGCTGTACAGAAGCTCTGGAGTTTAATTAGATTCTGTATGTCTATTTTGTTTTTTGTTGTCAATGCTTTTGGTGTTTTAGTCATGAAATCCTTGCCTATGCCTATGTCCTGAATGGTTTGCCTAGGTTTTCTTCTAGGGTTTTTATGGTGTTATGTCTTATGTTTAAGCCTTTAATCCATCTGGAGTTAATGTTAGTGTAAGGTGTCAGGAAGGGGTCCAGTTTCTGCTTTCTGCACATGGCTAGCCAGTTTTCCCAATACCATTTATTAAATAGGGAATCCTTTCCCTATTGCTTTTATTTGTCAGGGTTGTCAAAGATCAGATGGTTGTAGATGTGTGACATTGCCTCCGAGGCCTCTGTTCTGTTCCATTTTTCTATATCCCTGTTTTGGTACCAGTACCATGCTGTTTTGTTTACTGTAGCCTTGTAGTACAGTTTGAAGTTAGGTAGTATGATGCCCCCAGCTTTGTTCTTTTTGCTTAGAATTGTTTTGGCTATGTGGGCTCTATTTTGGTTCCATATGAAGTTTAAGTTAGTTTCTTCCAAGTCTATGAAGAGGGTCATAGGTAGTTTGATTGGGATAGTATTGAATCTATAAATTACTTTGGCAGTATGGCCATTTTCACAATATTGATTCTTTCTACCCATTAGCATGGAACGTTTCTCCATCTGTTTGTGTCCTCTCTGATTTCCTTGAGCAGTGGTTTGTAGTTCTCCTTGAAGAGGTCCTTTACATCCTTTGTTAGTTGTATTCCTTGGTATTTTATTCTCTTTTTAGCAATTGTGAATGACAGTTGATTCTTGATTTCTCTCTCTTTAAGTCTGTTATTGGTGTATAGGAATGCTTGTGATTTCTGCACATTGATTTTGTATCCTGAGACTTTGCTGAAGTTGCTCATCAGTTTAAGGAGATTTTGGGCTGAGATGATGGGGTCTTCTAAATATACAATCATGTCATCTCCAAAAAGAAACAATTTGACTTCCTCCTTTCCTAATTGAATGTCCATTATTTCTTTTTCTTGCTTGATGTCTCTGGCTAGAACTTCCATTCTGTATTGAATAGGAGTGGTGAGAGAGGACATCCTTGTCTAGTGTCAGATTTCAAGGGGAATGCTTCCGGTTTTTGCCCATTCAGTATGATATTGGCTGTGGGTTGTCATATGTTTTTATTATTCTGAGATACGTTCCACCAATCCCTAGTTTATTGAGAGTTTTTAGCATAAAGAGCTGTTGAGTTTTGTTGAAGGCCTTCTCTGCATCTATTGAGATAATCATGTGGTTTTTGTTTTTGGTTCTGTTTATGTGAGGGATTACGTTTATAAACTTGTGTATGTTGAAGCAGCCTTGCATCCATGGAATGAAGCCTACTTAATCATGATTAATAAGCTTTTTGATGTGCTGTTGCAGTTGATTTGCCAGTATTATATTGAAGATTTTTGCATCTATGTTCATCATGGATATTGGCCTGAAGTATTCTTTTGTTTGTTGAGTCTCTGCCAGGTTTTGGTATCAGGATGATGTTGGTGTCATGAAACGATTTGGGAAGGATTCCCCATTTTGTATTGTTTGGAATTGTTTTAGAAGGACTGTTATGAGCTCCTCTTTGTATGTCTGCAAGAATTGGCTGTGAACCCGTCTGGACCTCGGCCTTTTTTGTTTGGTAGGCTATTAATTGCTACCTCAACTTCAGCCCTTGTTATTTTTCTATTTATGGCTTCAGCTTCTTCCTGGTTTAGGCTTGGGAGGGTGCAAGTGTCCAGGAACTTACCTATTTCTTCCAGGTTTACTGGTTTATGTGCATGGAGTTGTTCATAGTAATCTCTGTTGGTAGTTTGTATTTCTGTAGAATCAGTGATGAAATCCCCTTTATCATTTTTTATTGCATCTATTTGATTCTTCTCTCCTTTCTTTTTTATTATTCTGACTAGCAGCCTGTCTATTCTGTTGATCTTTCAAAAAGCCAGCTCCTGGATTTATTGATTTTTTTTGAAGGGTTTTTATTTTTTGGGCGTGTGTCTCTATCTCCTTCAGTTCTGCTCTGATCTTAGTTACTTCTTGTCTTTTGCTAGCTTTTGAGTTTTTTTGGTATTGCTTCTCTAGCTCTTTGAATTTTGAGGACAGGGTGTTGATTTTAGATCTTTCCTTGCTTCTCATGTGGGCATTTATTCCTATAAATTTCCCTCCAGACACCGCTTTAACTGTGTCCCATAGATTCTGGTACGTTGTGTCTTCCTTCTCATTGGTTTCGAAGAACTTCTTTATTTCTGCCTTCATTTCGTTGTTTATCCAGTCAACATTCAAGAGTCAGTGCTTCTTTCAGGAGCTCTTGTAAGGCAGACCTAGTAGTGACAAAAATCTCTCAGCAATTGCTTGCTTGTAAAGGATTTTATTACTCCTTCACTTCACATAGCAATATTAACCTTAAAAGTAAAAGTAAAGCCCATTTACTTTTAAGGTTAATATTGGTATGTGTTAATTAGATCCTGCTATTTTGATGCTAGCTGATTGTTTTGCTCATTAGTCGATACAGTTTCTTCATTGTGTCAATGCTTTTTACCATTTGGTACATTTTTTGAGAGGCTGGTGCTGGTGGTTTCTTTCCATGTTTAGTGTTTCTTTCAGGAGCTCTTGTAAAGCAGGCCTGTTGGTGATGAAATCTCTGAGTAATTGCTTGTTCATAAAGGATTTTATTTCTCCTTCACATATGAAGCTTAGTTTGGCTGGATATGAAATTCTACATGGAAAGTTCTTTTCTTGAAGAATGTTGAATATTGGCCCCCACTCTCTTCTGGCTTATAGGGTTTCTGCTTAGAGATCTGCTGTGACTCTGATTGGCTTCCATTTGTGGGTAACCTGACCTTTCTCTCTGACTGCCCTTAGCATTTTTTCCTTCATTTCTACCCTGGTGAATCTGATGATGATGTGCCTTTGGGTTGCTCTTCTTGAGGAATATCTTTATAGTGTTCTCTTTATTTCCTGGACTTGAATGTTGGCATGCTTTGCTGGGTTGGGGAAGTTCTCCTGGATAATATCCTGAAGAGTGTTTTCCAGCTTGGATTCATTCTCTCTGTCATATTCAGGTACACCTATCAAAGGTAGATTACGTCTTTTCACATAATCCCATATTTCTTGGAGTTTTTGTTCATTTCTGTTTACTCTTTTTTCTCTAATCTTGCCTTCTCATTTTATTTCATTGAGTTGGTCATCAATCTCTGATATCCTTTTTTCTGCTTAGTCAATGTGGCTATTGAAACTTGTATATGCTTTGCAAAGTTCTCGTATTGTGTTTTTCAGCTCCATCAAGTCATTTATGTTCTTCTCTAAGCCGTTTATTCTCATTAGCATTTGGTAAAATGTTTTTTCAAGGTTCGTAGTATCTTTGCATTGGGATAGCACATGTTTTTTTTTTTTTTTTTTTTTTTTTTTTTTTTTTTTTTTTTTTTTTTTTTTTTTTTAGCTCTGAGACATTTGTTGTTACCCACCTTCTGAAACCTGTTTCTGTCAATTCATCTGACTCATTCTTCATCCAGATTTGTTCCCTTGCTGGTGAGAGGTTGTGATCCTTTGGAGGAGGAGAGGTGTTCTGGTTTTTGGTGTTTTCATCCTTTTTGCACTGGTTTTTTTGCATGTTTATGAATTTATGTACCTGTTATAGTCTTTGTAGTTGGTGACTTTCAAATGTGGTCTCTGAGTGGACCTCCTTTTTGTTGATGTTGAAATCCTTCCTTCCTTCCTCCCTCCCTCCCTCCCTCTCTTTCTTCCTCCCTCCCTCCCTTCCTTCCTTCCTTCCTTCCTTCCTTCCTTCCTTCCTTCCTTCCTTCCTTCCTTCCTTCTTTCCTTTCTCTCTCTCTCTCTTTCTTTCTTTCTTTCTTTCTTCCTTTCTTCCTTTCTTTCTTCCTTCCTTTCTTTCTTTCTTTTCTCTTTCTTCTTTTTTCCTTCTAATAGGCCCCTCTGCTGTAGAAATGCTGGAGGTCCACCTCATATCCTGCTTGCCTGGGGATCAACTGTAGTGACTGTGGAACAGTAAGGGTTGCTGCCAGTTTCTTCTTCTGTTATCTCGATCCCAGAGGGATATCTACCAGATGTCAGCCTGAGCTCTCCTTTATGAGGTGTCTCTTTGGATATATGGAGGTCAGGAAGCTGCTTGAGGAGACTGCTTGTCCCTTATAGGAGCTCAAGTGTTGAGCTGAGAGCTCCACTGTACCATTCAGAGCTGCTGGGCAGGTATATTTAAGTCTGCTGCAGTGGAGCTTGTAACAACCTTTTTTCCGAGGTGCTCTGTCCTGGGAAGGTGGGGCTTTATTTGTATGTTCGTGACATGCTGTTGCCCTGCACTGGCTGAAACAGCCATACCAGAAACTCTTGGCACTTTTCAGCCCAGAAATCTCCTAGTCTGTGGGCAGTAAAACTCATTTGGAAATGCAGTGATCACTCACCCTCTGGGTTGTTCTCACTGGTAACTGCACTCCAGAGCTGTTTGTATTCAGCCATCTTGGATCTGCCCTGTGGAGACTTGTTTTGTGGCCTATCATGTTGTTTATCTTCAAGAAAGTTTCATGCACTGATTAATATAATGTATATTCTGTGGTTGTTTTGTAAATATCTGTTAAATCCATTTGTTCTAGAGTATAGTTTTAGTCCCTTGTTTTTTTGTTGACTTGCTTTCTTTATGACCGTTCTAGTGCTGTCAGTAAAATGTTGAAGTCCCTTACTATTACTGTGTTGCCTTCTATCTCATTTCTTAGATCTAGTAGTAATTGTTTTATAAATTTGGGAGCTCCAGTGTTAGGAACATTATTTAGGATTGCAATATTTAGGATTGTTGGAAAAGGCGTTTATCATTATATAATGTCCCTCTTTGTCTTTTTTTAATCTGCTGTTGCTTTAAAGACCTTTTTTTTGTCAAACATAAGAATAGCTACTCCTCTTCATTTTTGATGTCTATTTTCATGCAATATCATTTTCCACCCCTTTACCTTAAGTTTATGTGAGTCCTTTTTGTCAAGTGAGCCTCTTGAAGAGGGCAGATACTTGGTTGGTAAATTTTTATTCTTTCTGCCATTCTTTAACTTTTAAGAGGAGGATTTCAGGGATTTACATTTAATGTTTGTATTAAGATATGAAGTACTGTTTTTTTAAATCATACTATTTGTTGCCTGAATGCCTTTTTATTGATTTTTTTTCATTGTGGATTTTTTTTAATAGGTACTGTGAGACCTAAGCTTTAAGGAGGTCCGATTTTGGTGTATTTTTAGGATTTGTTTCAAGGTTTAGAGCTCCTTTTAACAGTTCTTTGAATGTTGGCTTGGTGGTGGTGAATTCTCTCAGCATTTGTTTCTCTGGAAAAGACTCTGTTTCCTTCAGTTTTGAAATTTAGTTTCACTGGATACAAACTTCTTGGCTGATAATTGCTTTGTTTAAGGGGGCTAAAGATAGGACTGAAATTCTTTCTAGTTTGTAGGGTTTCTGCTAAGAAGTCTGTTGTTAATCTGATAGGTTTTCCTTTGTAGGTTACTGGATGCTTTTGCCATAAAGCTCTTAAGATTCTTTCCTTTATCTTGACTTTAGATAACCCAATCACTACGTGGCTTGGCGATAATCTTTTTGTGATGAATTTTCCAGGTGTTCCTTGAGCTTTTTGTATTTAGTTGCCTGGACTTCTTCAAGATCTAGACAAGTTTTCCTTGATTATTTCCTCAAATAAGTTTTCCAAAGTTAGAGATTTCTCTTCTTTCTTGGGAACGTAAGTTATTTCTAGGTTTGATAGCTTTATATAATCCCAAAATTCTTGTAGGCTTTGTTCACTTTTCTTTTCTTTTCTTTTTTTATTATAGTTTAAGTTCTGGGGTAATTTAAAAATTCTTTTTTCTTTGTTTTTGTCAGATTGGGTTAATTTGAAAGTCTTGTCTTCAAGCTCTGAAATTCATTCTTCTACTTGTTCCATTCTATAGTGAACGCTTTCAGTTTATTTTGCATTTGTTTAAGTGTGTCCTTGATTTCCAGAAGTTGTGATTGTTTTTTAGTTTATTCTATCTATTTCACTGGAGACTTTTTCATTCATACCCTGTATCTTTTCTAAAAAAATTATTTAAATTGAACTTCACCTTTCTCTGGTGCTTTCTCAATTGCCTTAATAATTCATCTTCTGAATTCTTTTTCTGGCAATTCAGAGATTTTATCTTGGTTTGGATCTATTGCTGGTGAGCTAGTGTGATCTTTTGGGTATGGTAAAAAACCTTGTTTTGTGCCCGGCATGGTGGCTTACACCTGTAATCCCAACACTTTGGGAGGCTGAAGCAGGCGGATCATGAGGTTAAGAGATCAAGACCATCCTGACGAACATGGTGAAACTCTGTCTCCATTAAAAATATAAAAATTACCTGGGCAAGATGGCATGCACCTGTAGTCCCAGGTGCTTGGGAGGCTAAGGCAGGAGAATCACGAACCTGGGAGGTGAAGGTTTCATTGAGCCAAAATTGTGCCATTGCCCTCCAGCCTGGTGATGAGAAAGACTGTCTCAAAAACAAAAACCCTTGTTTTGTCTGGGCATGGTGGCTCACGCCTGTAATCCCAGCACTTTGGGAGGCTGAGGTGGGCAGATCACGAGGTCAGGAGTATGAGCAGCCTGATCAACATGGTGAAACCCCATCTCAACTAAAACTACAAAAAATTAGTTGGGGGTGGTGGCGCATGCATGTAATTCCAGCTACTCAGGAGGCTGAGGCAGGATAATAGCTTGAACCTGGGAATCAGAGGTTGCAGTGAGCCAAAATCACACCACTGCATCCCAGCCTGGGCGACAGAGCAAGACTCCGTCTAAAAAACAAACAAACAAAAACCTTGTTTTTTTATATTGCCAGTTTTGCTTTTCTGGTTCCTTCTCACTTGGGTAGACTATGTCAGAGGGAATATCTGGGACCCAAGAGCTGCTGTTCAGGTTTTTTGTTGTTGTTGCTTTTCCTTGGGGTTCTCCCTTGGTATGGTGCTCTTCCTCTTCCCCTAGAAATGGGGCCTTCTGAGAGCCAAACTGTAGTCATTATTTTTCTTCTGAATCTAGCCACCCAGTGGAGCTACTAGGTTCTGGACTGGTACTGGGGAGTGTCTGCAGAGTCCTGTGATAAGCTCCATCTTTAGGTCTCTCAGCAGCGGATACCAGCACCTACTGCAGTGAAGGTAGCAGGGGAGTAAAGCAGGCTGTATAAGGATCCTTGGTAGTATTTTTGTCCAGTTTGCTGGTTTTGTGTCAGTTGGCCTCCGTACTTTCAAGAGTACATCAGCTGGAGTAGTATAGGGAGGATACAAGCTTGCCCTAGGGTCATCTTTGGATAAGTGTTCTGGTTTCTCACGCGGTGGGCAGGGCTGTAGAACGCCCAAGAGTTTTTGACCTTTGTCTTAGGGTATCAGAGCTGGTAGAGAAAGACCATCATGTCGGGGCAGAGTTGGGCCTGAGTTCAGACTCTCTGTGGGCAGGGCTTGCTGCAGCTGCCATGGGGGATGGGAGTGTGATTCCCAGGCCAAAAGAGTTATGTTCTCAGTAGCATTATGGTTGCCTCTGTTGCATCATACAGGCTGCCAGGGACTGGGGAAAGCCAGGAGTCACAGGCCTCACCCAGCTCCCATGCAGCTGGCAGCCTGGAAGTCAGGTCTCACTCCCACCAAGCCCCCCCAACTCCCCGCTCAAACAGCACTGAGTTTATTTCCAGAGAGCTGGTGATCAGGGTAAGAACTTGCCCAGGCTACACTCTACCCAGCTTAGAACAAACTGACACAGTTCCTTGGCTGTCCCATGGAGCTTGAAGTGACAGTCCACCTCCTTCAATGAAGCTGGATTGTCCTGGCTTTTCTGGTATGTTCCCACAGTAGTCCATGGAGGAAAAGCTAATAGTGTGAGTCCCCACATGCTGCTCTGTCCATCTGAGTGTGACCTGCAAGTTAGTTTAGCTTCCTATCCACCATTTTTTTTTCTAATTCCCCCCAGAAATCGAAAGAAAAAAAGAGCAACAAAAATATGGAGGAAAAATTATTAAAAAATAAGTACCAAATTTGGTAATATAATACATTAGTAATAGTGATAAAATTGAGTGGTTTAAATGCTCCTCTTAAAAGTGAAAGATTATAAGACTAATAAACCCAAATCCTGCTTCATAGAACTTGCAAATGAGATATCTGGAATGTTAGGATACAGAATAGTTTGGAAATCAAAGAATATAAAATTTTGTATAGGAAAAATACCAAAATAAGTCTGAAATTGCCATAATATTATCAGTCAGACTTTAAGAAATATTACTGAGGATAAAAAATCAATTTTATAATGATAAATTTCAGTTAACCATGAAATTATAAGAATCTAGACTTCTAAGTACCTAACATATGGTTTGGAAATTATATAAAGCCAGAACTAACCAAATACAAATAAAATTAACAAAACAGTAGCACTGTGGGATATTTAAGCACATATATTTTAATGACTGGTAGAATTTGTAGCAAGCATATCATTGATAATAGAATTGTTTTTATTGCATTTTAGGTTTTGGGGTACATGTGAAGAACATGCAAGATTGTTGCATAGGTACACACATAGCAGTGTGATTTGCTGCCTTCGTCCCCTTCACCTATATCTGGCATTTCTCCCCATGCTATCTCTCCCCATCTCCTCACCCCCTGCTGTCCCTCCCCTATTTCCCCCCAACAGACCCCAGTGTGTAGTGCTCCCCTCCTTGTATCCATGTGTTCTCATTGTTCAACATCCGCCTATGAGTGAGAACATGCGGTGTTTGATTTTCTGTTCTTGTGTCAGTTTGCTGAGAAAGATGGTTTCCAGGTTCATCCATGTCCCTACAAAGGACACGAACTCATCGTTTTTGATGGCTGCATAATATTCTATGGTGTATATGTGCCACATTTTCCCTGTCCAGTCTATCATCAATGGGCATTTGGGTTGGTTCCAGGTCTTTGCTATTGTAAACAGTGCTGCAATGAACATTCGTGTGCATGTGTCCTTATAGTAGAACAATTTGTAATCCTTTGAATATATATACCCAGTAATGGGATTGCTGGGTCAAATGGAATTTCTATTTCTAGGTCCTTGAGGAATCGCCACACTGTCTTCCACAATGGTTGGACTAATTTACACTCCCACCAACAGTGCAAAAGTGTTCCTATTTCTCCACATCCTCTCCAGCATCTGTTGTCTCCAGATTTTTTAATGATAGCCATTCTAACTGGCGTGAGATGGTATCTCAATGTAGTTTTGATTTGCATTTCTCTAATGACCAGTGATGATGAGCATTTTTTCATATGTTTGTTGGCTTCATGTATGTCTTCTTTTGTAAAGTATCTGTTCGTATCCTTCGCCCACTTTTGTATGGGCTTGTTTGTTTTTTTCTTGTAAATCTGTTTCAGTTCTTTGTAAATTCTGGATATCAGCTCTTTGTCAGATGGGCAGACTGCAAAAATTTTTTCCCATTCTGTTGGTTGCTGATTCACTCTAGTGACTGTTTCTTTTGCCGTGCAGAAGCTGTGCAGTTTGATTAGGTCCCATTTGTCTATTTTGGCTTTTGTTGCCAATGCTTTTGGTGTTTTGGTCATGAAGTCCTTGCCTACGCCTATGTCCTGAATGGTTTTGCCTAGATTTTCTTCTAGGGTTTTTATGGTGTTAGCTCTTATGTTTAAGTCTTTAATCCATCTGGAGTTAATGTTAGTGTAAGGTGTCAGGAAGGGGTCCAGTTTTTGCTTTCTGCACATGGCTAGCCAGTTTTCTCAACACCATTTATTAAACAGGGACTCCTTTCTCCATTGCTTGTTTTTGTCAGGTTTGTCAAAGATCGGATGGTTGTGATAATAGACTACTTTAATGACATATTTGTAATACTATGTAATAATATGTATTCTACAATACATATTATTTCTGGGCAAGCAAGTGGGCCACATAATGCATTTCAAAGGATGAGTTTCATATTCATGTTATTCTTTAACCGATAAATATGTTCAACTTTTAATAATATGTATATAATTGAGTAAAAAAAATGTAAAAAAGTTCCTCTAAAGATTCCATAAAAAACTGATAGAACTAATAAATTCAGTAAAGTTACAGGACATAAAATCAACATAGACAAATTAGTTGTGTTTCCTTACATCAATAACAATCTATTGGAAAAGGAAATTTTTAAAAATCCGGATTAAACCACATTAAAAAAAAAAAAAAAAAAAAAAAAAAAAAAAAAAAAAAAAAAAAAAAAAAAAAAAAAAAAAAAAAAAAAAAAAAAAAACAACGACAACTTAGGAATAGATTTAACCAAGGAGGTAAAAGACTGTACCCTGAAAACTATAAAACATTGATGAAAAAAACTGAAGAAGACACGAGTAAATGGAAATATACTTCCCATTCATCAATTTAAAACGTAACATTGTGAGTGAGAGTGATGCAGAAGGTGAGTGATCTCCGCATTTCCAACTGAGGTACCAGATTCAATTCAGTGGGACTGGTTGGACAGTGGCTGTAGCCCAAGGAGGGCAAACTGAGGCATGGTGGGGTGCTGCCTCACCTGGAAGTGCAAGGGACCAGAGGAGCCCTCCCTCCTATCCAAGGGAGACCATCAGGGACTTTTTAAGGCACTGCAGCTCAGATACTGCACTTTTTCCATGGTCTTTATAACCCACAGACCAAGAGATTCCCTCTGGGGCTGGCTACACCAGTGTGGCAGGTTTTCAGCACATACTGGGCTGCCATTTTAGCCAGCACTGCAGGTTTCCAGCACAAAACTGGGTGGCCATTTTAGCCAGCACCTGGAATGTTTGCGAGAAAGAACTGCACATTACCCTGAATAAAAGGGGACTGAAGGCTGGGAGCCAAATGATCTGGCTTAGCAGGCCCCACCCTCACAAAGACCAGCAAACTGAATCCCACTGGTTTGATGTTTTCGCAGCCAGCACAGCAGTTTGAGTTAGACCTGGGACAGTCAAGCTCAGTGAGGGGAAGGGTGTCTGCCATTACTGAGGCAATTCTGACCTAGCCTTTGTAAACAAAATTGCAAGAAAGTTTACACAGCAGCTGGGCACAGCCTGCAGCAGCTCAGCAATGCCTCTGCAGGCAAACTGTGACTAGCCTTCTTCTTTGCTGGGCAAGACATCTCTGAAAAAAGACAGCAGCCCATCAGGGACTTTATAAATAAAGTACCACCTCCCTGGAAAAGAGCAGCTGGGAAAGGGGTGGTTGTGAGTTTCGCTGCAGCAGACTTAAACATCCCTGCCCAGCAGCTCTGAAGGGAGCAACAGAGTTCCCAGCATAGCACTCGAGCTCTGATATAGGAGAGACTGCTCCTCAAGTATCTCTGTTATCCTCATATATCCAAAGAGGCACATCATACAGGAGAGCTCTGGCTGACATCTGGCAGGTAACCTTCTAGGATGAAGCTACCAGAGGAAGGAATATGCAGCAATCCTTGATGTTCTGCAGCCCCCATGGGTGATTACCAGGCAAGCAGGGTCTGGAGTGGACCTCCATCAGTCCTGCTGCAGAGGGGCCTGTAAGAAGGAAAACTAAAAAACAGATATAGCTTTAACATCAACAGAAAAAACATCCACTCAGAGACCCCATCTGAAAGTCACCAACTTCAAAGAACAAAGGTAGATAAATCCACAAAGATGTAAAGAAACCAGTGTAAAAAGAATGAAATCATCCCAAACCAAAACATCTCTCCTCCTCCAAGGGATCACAACTCCTCACCAGCAAGGGAGCAAAACAGAAGTAGGTTTCAGAAGGTGGGTAATAACAAACTTCTCTGAGCTAAAGAAACATGTTCTAACCCAATGCAAAGAAACTAAGAACCTTAAAAAAAGGCCAGATGAAATGCTAACTAGAATAACCAGCTTAGAGAAAACATAAATGACTTGATGGAGCTGAAAAACATAACACGAGAACTTTGTGAAGCATACACAAGTTTCAATACCCAAATTGATCAAGCAGAAGAAAGAATATTAGAGATTGAAGCAACTCAATGAAATAAAATGTGAAAAGAGTGGGGGGAAAAAAAGCCTCCAAGAAATACAGGATTATGTGAAAAGACCTAACCTACATTTGATCAGTGCACCTAAATATGATGGGGAGAGAAAATTTAAGCTGGAAAATGCTCTTCAGGATATTATCCAGGACAACTTTCCCAGCCTAGCAAAGCAGGCCAACATTCAAATCCAGGAAATCCAGAGAATACCACAAAGATATTCCTCAAGAAGAGCAATCCCAAGGCCACGTAATTGTCAGACTCACCAGGGTAAAAAAAAAAAAAAAAAAAAAAATGCTAAGGGCAGCCAGAGAGAAAGGTCAGTTCACCCACAATGGAAAGCCCATGAGATTCACAGTGAATCTCTCAGCAGAAACCCTATAAGCCAGAATAGTGGTGGCCAATACTCAACATCCTTAAAAAAAGAACTTTCAATCCAGAATTTCATATCCAGCAAAACTAAGCTTCATAAGTGAAGAAGAAATAAAATTCTTTATGGACAAGCAGTTACTGAGAGATTTTGTCACCACCAGGACTGCCTTACAAGAGCTTCTGAAGGAAGCACTAAACATGGAAAGGAACAACCAGTAACAGCTACTGCAAAAACATACCAAATGGTAAAGACCATTGACACAATGAAGAAACAGCATCAACTAACTGGCAAAACAACCAGCCAGTATCAAAATGGGAGAATCAAATTCACACATAACCAATATTAACCTTAAATGTAAATTGGCTAAATGTTCCAATCAAAGACATAGACTGGCAAATTGCATAAAGAGTCAAGACCCATTGGTATGCTATATTCAGGAGACTCATCTCACATGCAAAGACACATAGACTCAAAAGGATAGAGGAAGATTTACCAAGCAAACAGAAAGCAAACAAAAAGCAAGGGTTGCAATCCTAGCCTCTGATAAAACGGACTTTAAACCAGCAATGGCCAAAAGACACAAAGAAGGGCATTACATAATGATAAAGGGATCAATGCCACAAGAAGAGCTAACTATCTTAAATATCTGTGGACCCAATATAGGAGTCCCCAGATACATAAAGCAAGTTCTTATGACCTACAAAGAGATGTACACTCACATACAATAATAGTGAGAGACTTTAACACTCCATTGTCAATCTTAGATCAATGAGACAGAAAATTAACCAGTATATCTAGGAATTAAACTCAGAGCTGGACCAAGGTGTTTTTTTTTTTTTTTTTTTTACAGAACTCTCCACCCCAAATAGGCAGAATATACATTCTTCTCAGCACCACATAGCACTTACTCTAAAATTGACCACATAATTGGAAGTAAATCATGCCTCAGCAAATGCAAAAAATGGAAATCATAACAGCCAGTCTCTAAGACCAGAGTGCAATCAAATTAGAACTCAGGATTAAGAAACTCATTCACATTCACACAACTACATGGAAACTGAAAAACCTGCTCCTGAATGACTGTTGGATAAATAATGAAATAAAAGCAGATATAAAGATGTTCTTCAAAATCAATGAGAATGAGGACCCAATGCACCAGAATGTATGGGACACATTTAAAGCAGTGTCTAGAGGGAAATTTATAGCAATAAATGCCCACATGAGAAACAAGGAAAGGATCTAAAATTGACACCCTATTGTCACAATTAAAATAACTAGAGGAGCAAGATCAAACAAATTCAAAAGCTAGCAGAAGACAGGAAATAAGTAAGGTAAGAGCAGAAGTGGAAAAAAACCCCTTAAACTTCATATGGAACCAAAACAGCCCTCATAGCCAAGACAAACCTAAGCATAAACAACAAAGCTGGAGGCATCATGCTACCTGACTTCAAACTATACTACAAGGCTACCGTAATCAAAACAGCACGGTACTGGCACCAAACAGAGATATAGACCAATGGAACAGTTAGAGGCCTCAGAGTAATGCCACACATATACAACCATCTGATCTTTGACAAACATCACAAAAACAAGCAATGGGGAAAGAATTCCCTGTTTAATAAATAGTGTTGGGAAAACTGGCTAGCTGTGTGTAGAAAGCTGAAACTGGACCCCTTCCTCACACCCTATACAAAAATTAACTCCAAATGGATTAAAGATTTAAACATAAGATTTAATACCCTAAAAACCCTGGAAGAAAACCTAGGCAAAACCATTCAGGACATAGGCATGGGCAAGGACTTCATGACTAAAACACCAAAAACAATGGCAACAAAAGCCAAAATAGACAAATGAGATCTAATTAAACTTAAGAGCTTCTGCACAGCAAAAGAATGAATCATGAGTAGACTGGCAACCAACAGAATGGGAAAAAATTTTTGCAAGCTACTCATCTGACAAACGGCTAATATCCAGACTCTACAAAGAACTTAAACAGATTTACAAGAAAAAAACCCAATGACCCCATCAAAAAGTAGGCAAAGGATATGAACAGACATCTTTCAAAAGAAGACATATATGAGGACAACAAACATGAAAAAATGCTCATCATCACTGGTCATTAGAGAAATGAAAATCAAAACCACATCGAGATACCATCTCACCCCAGTTAGAATGGTGATCATTAGAAAATCTGGAGACAACAGATGCTAGAGAAGATGTGGAGAAGTAGGAACACTTTTACACTGTTGGTGTGAGTGAAAATTAGTTCAACCATTGTGGAAGACAGTCTGGTGATTCCTCAAGGACCTAGAAACAGAAATTCCATTTGACCTAGCAATCCCATTACTGGATATATACCCAAAGAATTATGAATTGATGTATTATAAAGATACATGCACATGTATGTTTATTGTGACACTGTTTACAATAGCAAAGACTTGAAACCAAATCAAATGCCCATCAATGATAGATTGGAAAAAGAAAATGTGGCACATACATGCCATGGAATACTATGTAGCCATAAAAAAGGATGAGTTCTTGTCTTTTGCAGGGACATGGATGAAGCTAGAAACCATCTTTCTCAGCCAACTGACACAAGAAGAGAAAGCCAACAACCACATGTTCTCACTCATAAGTGGGTGGTGAACCATGAGAACACAAGGACACATGGTGGGGAACATCACACACTGTGGCCTGTTGGGGAGTGAAGGAGCTAGGGAAGGAATAGCAGGAGGTGGGGAGATTGGGGAGGGATAACATTAGGAGAAATAACTAATGTAGGTGACAGGGGGATGGATGCAGCAAACCACCATGGCATGTTTCTACCTATGTAACAGTCCTGCATGATCTGCCCATGTACCTCAGAACTTAAAAGTGTAATTAAAAAAAATACTGCACTACACAATTTTTTAAAAAATAAAAATATTGTTAGAATGTCTATACTATCCAAAGTGTACTACAGATTCAATGCAATTCTTATTAAGATTGCAATGGCCTTTTTCAAAGAAATAGAAAAACATCCTAGAATTTGGATGAAATCACAATAGGCCCCAAATATACAAAACAACTTTAGAAAGAAGAACAAGGTTGGAAGCATCATACTTTCTTATTTCAAATTACCTTACAAGGTATAGTAGTCAAAATAGTATGGTGTTGGCATAAATATAAACACATGGTACAATGAAGCAGAATAGAGAGCACAGAAAATGGAGCCATGCATATACAGTCAACTAATTTTTGACAAGGCAACTAAAAGAACACCATGGGGAAAGGACAGTCTTTCAATAAATGATGTCTGGAAAACTGGATTTGCACATGCAGTAGAATGAAATTGGACAATTATCTTATACCATATACAAAAATAAACTGAAAATTGATTAAAGGCTTAAGTGTAAGAACTGGAATCGTAAAATCAGTACAAGAAAATATGGAGAAAAAGCTCTGTGACATTGGTTTGACAATAATTTTTTGTATATGACCCCAAAAGCACAGGCAACAACAAAAAATAGACAAATTAAGTTACATTATATTTAAAACTTTCTGTAAAGCAAAGAGACAATTAACAGAGTGAAAAGGCCACCTACGGAATGGAAGAAAATATTTACAAACCATACATCTCATAAGGGGTTAATAGCCACAATATATAAGGATCTCAAACAACTCAATAGCAAGAAAACAATTAACCTGATCAAAAAAAGGCAAAAGATCTGAATAGACATTTCTCAAAAGAAGACATACAAATGACCCAAAGGTAGATGAAAAAATTCTCAACATTACTAGTCATCGGAGAAAAGCAAATTAAAACCACAATGAAATATTGCTTCACACCTGTTAAAATGGCCAATATAAAAAAGATAAAGCGTTGGCAGAGTGTGAAGAAAAGGGAACCCTTGTACACTCTTGGTGGGTATGAGCATTGGTTCAGACATTATGGAAAGCAGTATGAAATCTCCTAAAAAAATTACAATAGAACTACTATATGACCCAGCAATCTTTCTTCTGGGTTTATTCCTGAAAAAAATAAAATCAGTACCTCAAAAGGCTCTTTGCACTCCCAAGCTCATTGCAGCATTATTCACAATACCTAAGATATGCAATCAACCTAAGTGTTCATCTGTGGATGAACAGATAAAGACAATGTGGTGTATAAACACGATGGCATGTTATTCAGCCTTAGAAAGAAAATCCTGTCATTTGTTACAACGTGGATAAACCTGGAAAACATTGTGCTAAGTGAAGTAATTTAGAGACAGCAAGACAAATACTGCATGATCTCATTTATATATGAAATAGAAAAAAGTTAATATATAAGTAGAGAGTAGAATGCTGGTTACAAGGGGCTGAAGGTTGAGGGAAACTGAAAGATGATCAAAGGGTACAAATTTGCAACCACGTGGGAAGAATGAGCCCAGAGGTCTAATATATAGAATAATGATTATAGTTAATAATGTTTTATTGTAAATTGAAAATTTACTAAGAGAGTAGATTTCAGGTACCTTCACCACAAAACAAGCAGGGGGAAAAAATAAAAACCAAAAAATTAATATGTGAGATGCTGCATATGTTAATTCTCTTGACTTAATAATTATTTCACTAAGTATATTAAAATAGCATGTTGTAAACCTTAAATTTATAGAGTTTTTATATTTTAAAAAGAGCAGAGCATCCTCGCATAGCCCTGTGAGTACTGAACTAGCCATTTACTGCTCATAATACATAATTTCTAATTAGAGAATCCAAAATCTGAAATATTCCAAAATCTGAGACTTTTTGAGCACAACTATGACACCAGAAGTGGAAAATTCTACACTCGATCTCATGTGATGGGTTACGGTCAAATTTCAGTGAAAACTTTGTTTCGTGTACAAAATTATTTAAAATATTGTATAAAGCTAACTTGAGTCTATGTATATAAGGTATATATGAGACACAAATAAATTGCATGTTTACACTTGTGTTCCATCCCCAAGAAATTTCATTGTGTATATGGAACTGTTCCAAAACCTACAAAAATCTAAAGTCCAATATATTTCTGGTCCCAAGCATTTCAAATAAGAAATATTCAACCCTTTGCCCTCAATTCAGCCACTTCCACTACTCACTCTGACAAACTTTACAACAAAACTTAATGTTCCTCTAGTTGCTTGGCAGAAGTTCAACCTGATGGGGTGGTTAAATTGTGGAGAGGTTGGTCGAAGGATACGTAATTACAGTTAGATAGGAGAAATAAATTCAAGAAGCCTATTGTACAACATAATTACTATAGTTAATAATGCATTCTTTAAAAATTGAGTGTTTATTGTTCTTACCACAAAAATGATAATCTTGTGAAGTAATGCATTTATTAGTTAGCTAGACTTAGCCATTCCAAAGTGTATATGTGCTTCAAAATATCATGTTTTACAAGGTAAAAATATACAATTTTGTGTTAATTTAAAAAGATAAGTATATTTGAATAGGAAAGTTGAATTTGAAAAATTTTCCTTCAGTGTAGATTTTCTTTATGTTTCCAGTTAATAATAAAAGTAAAGCTTGTCCCAGCCTGTGTGGGCTTGGCACTCAAGATAGTTTGGGATCCAAATAAAGCACTAGGGTAGGCATAGAAAATGAGAATAAAAGAGAAACAATTGGGAGCCAGAAAAATAGGACAACCCACACAGCTGTTTCCTGTGATTCATGTTTAGTTATCCTTGCAGAACCTGGATGACATCCTAGGTGATCTTTTTTCCCATGGGGAATGATCTGGTAAGTGGGAGAAGACAATAATGTTGGCTAAACAGTAGCAAGGATCAATATTTTTGGTGTTAGGTGGTCCAGAGTTTTCTGGTGGTTAAGTTTGAAGGACAGTTGGAGCACATTGCTGGCAGCTGTTGAGCTGTGGGAAGCAGTGAAATTGCTGAAAGAGGACATGTGACTCTCTGAAAGTTGCCTGGCCCTGTTAAGAAATGTAGTGTTGAAAGCAATGCTTCATTTCCACGGCAATGAGGTCACTGGACTATAGTTGGAAATTGAGTGAAGTGCAATAATAAGGAATATATGGTCCTACTTGGGGAGAGTGATATAAGCTGAAGATCCATTACCAATGGCTGACAGGTGCCCTCAATTCCTCACAGATACAACTAAAAAAATCCTATATTTTAATAAGTTTGGAAAATATTCCTAAATAACTCACAAGTTAAAGTATTATAGGAAAATTTCTTGAACTGAGAAATAATAAACTATGTTGCATTTAATTTGGGGGATTTAAGTAAAATGAAACTTAACTATTTGTATTGTGAAAGAAGAGCCTCAAAGCTAATGACCTAAGCTGCTAACTTAAGATAAAAAAGAATAATAAAGTAAACACAAAGAAAGTACTGGAAAAAAGGAAATGATGTAAAGAATGTAATAGAAGGCAAACATATAATAGAGTAGACAACAAAGCCAAAAGATTCACTTGAAATGACCTAATGAAATTGAAAAACCTTTGTTAAGAGTGATCATAAAAAAGAGTGAAATGAATATACAAGCAAACAATATGAATAAAAGAGACAATTACAGAAGAGGTTTTAAAAAACAATAGAATAATATGAATAACCTCATACTAATACATTTGAAAGTTTTGATAGGTCACATTTCTGGGAAAAAAGTGTATGTAACAAAAAGGACTAAAACAACCGCAGCAACCCTTAATTGTCACATAGCTACAACGGAAATTAAAAGAACAGTTCAAAAATATTCCCTCAAAGAAAATATCAGGACCACTTACATTTAACATTATACTGGAAGTCGTAGTCAATTTAGTAAGACAGAAGAAATTAATAAAGGGATTAAGATTGAGAAAGAAAGAAAACTGTCATTATTCAGAGATGGCATGATTATGGAGAAACAAAAAATCTATCCACAAATTATTAAGATTATAAGAGTTTATCTAGATATACAAATCAATTTTATATTTAATTACTGATATGCTTTGGCTATGTCCCCACCCAAATCTCATCTTGAATTCCCACATGTTAAGGGAGGTACCTGGTGGGAGGTAATTGAATCATGGGAATAGGTCTTTCTCATGATGTTCTCATGACAGTGAATCTCATGATGTTCTCATGACAGTGAATAAGTCTCATGAAATCTGATAGGTTTAACAAACAGGAGTTTCCCTGCACAACCTCTATTTCTCTGCCTGCTGCCATCCATGTAAGAGATGACTTGCTCCTCCTTGCCTTCCACCATGATTGTGAGGCCACCCCAGCCATGTGGAACTGTAAGTCCATTAAACCTCTTTTTCTTCCCAGTCTTGGCTATGTCTTTATGAGCAGTGTGAAAACAGACTAATACATTTACTGACAAACAAAATTGCATGTATTTGTCATATGTAACATGTTTTTTAAAATATGTATATATTGTGGAATATGTAAATGATGCTAATTAACATATCCATTGCCTCCCATACTTTTCTTTTGGTGATAACACTTAAAATCTACCTTCTTAGCAATTTTCAAGAACACAATATGTTGGTACCAACTGTAGTCACCATGTTGTACAACAGATTTCTTGAACTTATTCCTATCTAACTGAGGCTTTGTACCCTTTGACTGTCATTTCCCTATTGTTCCCAATCCTCATCCTCTTCTACAAGTTCAACTTTTTCAAATTTAATATCACATATAAATGAGATAGTTTAACATAATGTCCTTCAGCTTCCTCTATGCTTTCACAAATGATAGGGTCTCCTTCTTATTTAAGGCTGAATATTATTTCATTGCGTATAATACTGTATTTTCCTCATTTATCTGTTGATGGACATTAGAGTTGATTACATACCTTGGCCATTGTAAATGATGCTGCAATGAACATGGGAGTGCAGATGTCTCTTTGACATAGTGATTTTATTTCCTTGCATATACACCTAGTAGTGAGATTGCTGAATCAAAAGGTAGCTCTAAAAAAATCAATTTGTCTTTTTATACACTGTTCGTAGAAAATTTTATTCAAAAGTAATTTTAAATGATGTCACTTAAAAGAGCATCAGAATGTGAAATACTTTGGGATAAATATAACAAAGTATAAGCAAGTATCTCATGGAAAAGATTGTAAAAGTCTACTAGTAGACCTCATACAAAATTTAAATAAGTGACACACAAAGACACAATATTGAAAGGCTAATTGAGCTATAGGTGAATCTATAGCATCATTGAAAATTGATGTATAAAGTTAGTGTAGTTCCAATATAAATATCAAGTGCTCTGGTGGAATTTGATGAGCTGATACATACATACAGATATATATATATATATATATATATATATAATATACACACATATGCATATAAATGAAAATGTATGTGTACATATATATATAAATGAAAAAGTCCTGGAAGGGCAAAAACACCCCCAAGAAAGTATGAGGTGGAAGCACTTGTCTCAGATAAAAGAAAAGTCATAGAAAAGTAGACAGTGTGGCACTGGTGTAGAGACAGAGATGATGACTGCTGGAGTTGATTGCAATCGTCCCCCAAAAGAACCACACTTATGTGGAGGTATAATTTTGCTTGAAGCTAGTGCAGCAAATAAGTGGAGAAATAAGGACTTTTAAATATTGTATTGAAGCAATTAGAAACCGTATGAAAGTTAAACACTTATGTAAAAGGCAAAACTATAAAATTTTACAAGATAACATGGGAAAATAGATTTGTAACTTCAAGGTAGAAAAAAGTTTCTTAAACAAGACCCAAAAAGTACAAATCTCAAAGGGAATAATAGATGAATTTTACTACATTAAAATTAAAAACCTGTGTTTATCAACATGTTTCAAAACAAGAAGAAACACAAAACAACAGAAAAGGAAATATTTGCAATACAAAAAGCAAAGGATTGTAATTCAACACAGTAAATTTAATAACAAAAAGAAAACTCGAGAAAAATGGATAAAAGACATGCATAAATATTTCTCAAAAGAAAAATCACGAATGACAAACAGAAAAATGTGCTCAATCTCATTAGTGATTATGGAAATGCAAATTAAATCAAGAAGATACCATTTTACAGGGGCTTATAATTTTAAGTACTGATGAGCATGTGGAATGATGTGGATTCTGAAGGCAAACCTCATGTGAGAGACTTTGAAAGAGACTTGTGCTTCTGGAGACATGGCTAAGAATGTTCAGGATAAATAGTTGACGGCATTCAGAAGCTCAATAGTAAAATGAATAAATAAATCATGGTACATTCACATGCTAGAATACTAGAGAATTGTGAATAATAAAGAATTTTAGCTATTGAGTAACAAATGATGCTCAGGAGGAGCATATGTGAGGAAAAAGGCAATTTATAGAAAAATTTTGTACAACATTATTCTATTTATATATCATTCAAAAACCATGTAAAATGAAACTATACTATCTTAGGTATATAAAACATATGTGACAAAACTTAGAAGAAGGGCAAACGAATGATGCATTCAGAATATTGAGCTTCACTCTGAGCAGGAAGGAATTGAAGGGACTTGAGAAGGCCCTCCAGAAAAGGAGAGGGGGCTTCCTTTTGCTTAAACTAGGTACTGAGTACACATGTATTTGCGTAATTTTTCTTTATAATTCACATGTATTTTCTAAATATTCTTTTATACCTAGTCAATATTTAATAAAAATTTAAAAATTAAAACTAAAGCAGAAGCACAGTTTTGGAATGGTTATGCAAATCTTGATTGTCAGATAGGATGGATATCCACAGATGTAGTTACCTTGGCTCAGGAGTCCTGGGGTTTGGTTTTGTGTGTTGTGGACAACCAGGCTCCTGATTAGCCTAGTCTTCAGCAAAGCGGTGGCACTTTACTCACCTGGCTGAGTTTCTCTGAGAGTTCTTAATCCTATTGTCAGCTGTAAGATGGTTTTTGGCACATTAACAAGAGGTTGACTCTACACTGTCACTTCTCTATTGACCCAGATGAAGAGGCACTTTGCACAGAAGGCATGTCCAAGTGAATTGCTATGGGATTCTCACATCTTTCAGGCATACAGGGCATTCACTGTGTCCTGGAGCTGTCCGTCTATTAGTTCTGACCCTGTGTCTTTCCGTCTTTGGAGAAGCCAGGGCTCTTATTTCAGACAAGTATGTGCAGTAACTGCAAGGGTCATTTACCACTCTCTCTTCTAATTTCATTTGTCTTTTAGCCTAGAAATAGCAAAACAACAAACAAATGAAAACATCAACAAAAAACTACAAATAACAAGTGATATGGTTTGACTATGTCGCCACCAAATCTCACCTTGAATTGTAATAATCCCCATGTGTCAAGGGCAGGGCCAGGTGGAGATAATTGAGATATTGGGGCAGTTTCCCCCATACTGTTCTTGTGGTACTAGGGAAACCTCATGAGATCTGATGGTTTTATAAACGGGAGTTCCCCTGCACAAGTTCTCTTGCCTGCATCCATGTAAGACATGCCTTTACTCTTCCTCCGCCTTCCACCATGATTGTGAGGCCTCCTCAGCCATGTGGACCTGTAAGTTTATTAAACGTCTTTCCTTTATAGGTTACTCAGTCTCAGGTATGTCTTTGTCAGCGTTGTGATGACTGATTAAAACAAGTACTAAATAAAAAACAAATATTAATGTTATTACCATTAGTGATGGTACTAACCATCACTAATGAGGGAAGGCAGAGCCTACGTTTATTTCACATGAGGTTTTACTAGGAGCACTTGTCTTTGTGGGCAGCCTTGGGCTCTGGTTTCTGCTCTGCTGCTAAGCACCATTGTGTAATACTATATAAGCCACAAACTCTCTGAATCAAAATTTCTTGGTCTTTTGAACATCTATAATAGACTAGGCATTTTAAATAACATATCTCTTATCCTTCAAACAACGCTGTAATGTAGAAATTATTACTTCTATTTTATAGAGGAAACAACAGAGGTTCGGGTTAGTTAAGTATTTCATGGTCAAGCAGCTTCTAAATGGCAAAACCCAAACTTGAACCCCTCCCTCTAGCTCCAAAGTCAGACAAGTCTTTGTTTTTTTCTCCTTCCTGGGAGCCGTGAAAAAGGGGCTTTGGGATAAATAATTGCTACCATGGTTTCTTACAGCTCTAAACACTCTTGGTGCAGTCCACTATCCTCAGTTGACACTAATTAATAACAATGTTGTATACCATTTTCTGCCTCACTGTGACTGAATGCAGCCATACACTCAGGCAATTTTGCACTGTAGAAATTAGTTTCTGGACTGAGTTGTAAGCAACCAACTTAGCTGTTTTCATCCTGAAGTTGAAGAATCCAGAAGAGATCTATATCTAAATCAAGAAAGATTTTCAAGTTTGGGGTGAAAAAAATAATTCGAGAGATAAACTTTGGTCATCAAAGATCTGTTATCTATATTTGAAGTTGAGCTTTGGTTCCAAGTTTCATTCAGATATCTTTTGCTTTGGAAAGATAGGGCTTGCAAGGGAGTAGATAGACACTTTCACTCCTAATATGTCTGCTTCTCAGTGTTTTTTTTTTTTTTTTTTTTTTTTTTTTTTTTTTTTTTTTTTTTTTTTTTTTTTTTTTTTTTTTTTTAGTAGGGATGTCTCTCAGAATGGCATCTTTGTCATGTAATATATATCACAGAAAAATTCCATCTGTTAGATTAATTTTTGAGTGTATGATATGCCCAGAAATGCTTTGATTGAGTTTTCTACTGGATGGAAAATAGAATAACTGTATATCTGGCAGAGTAATTAATTTCTTTAAAATATCATTCTTAAAAACATTTACTGCTTCCCATTGAAACATAGATGTTTATTTGTACTTCTAAATAAGTAGTTAACAATTTAAGTAAATCGTATGGTTTGGAATCGAAGAGTCTAGACTCATACTCTAGTTCTATAACTTCACATAGATCAGCTCTCTTCTCTGAGCTGCTTTTTGAGTCTGTAACATTGATGTGCTTATGTCTACTTTTTAGGACTTTTCTCAAGGCTAGATTTAGAAAATATTTGCAAAGTGCTTATCATGCAAGAAGCACCCATTGAAGGGTTGCTGTTATTATTATTATATTATTGTACCCTTTCTCTCATGAATGGCATTGTATTTTTCAATATCAACACTAGGCAAGTGTTGAGTATGTGGGTCATAAAGGCTCCTCTGGTTTACACATTGTTTGAGAAAGGGGTTTTAAACTATTGTATGACCCTATATTACAAAGAAGGAGATGTCAACAATGTCAGAGGCCTGTGACTCAACCACGCCTGCAATCTCTCTTGCTGGTCTTTAATGTCAACTTTTGCATTCATTCAAACAGAAGTGACGGCAGCATTTTCTTTTCTGCTGACTTCACTGCAGTAGTGGGCGATTTCCTTTTGTCTAGTCTGTGTGATTTAAAAGTCACATTTCTTTTTAATTTGAGTAAGAAATAAAAGACCATTATTATAAAAATTTCAGGTTGTGTCTGTAATCTCTCTGTCACTGTCCTTTCTCAAAACAATTTATATTTTGTCCGTAATAAAATTGACTAATGTTTTAATTAAGAAAATGGGAGTTGGGTGTATTTGAAAGAGAAGTGGTACAGAAGATTTTCATAAAATGTATATATATATGTAGAGCCACACATATTCATACATATTTTATATATGTAAAATACTTTTTGATCCCTTAAATATTATGGAAAACAATCATCCTAAAATAATGCTGATTTAAAAATTGTTAAATAGACTAGAACACAGAAAAAAAATTACCGATGCTTACTTTCAGGAGTAAGCAAAGCAAAAATATTTACTAATAATTACATTTCGGGAGTAAGCAAAGAAGTTATTCAAGTTCAAAATGATTAGCACAGTGGGAAAAAAGAAAACCTTAAAGAGGTAGCTGAAAACAGCTAAGTTGGTTGCTTATAGCTCAGTATGGAAACTAAGTTCCTCCACTGAGTTGGTAAAATGGATGCAGTGGTGAAGAAAGAACAAAGAATAAAATGAAATTCCTCTCAGTTCAAAAGCATTTCCTAACTGAATGCAAATGATACGTAAATGTAATACTTGCTTTCAGGTGGGTCTAACACAGAAGAGAAGACAAAATTGTAAACCAATAAAGTAAAATATGGTTGGTAATATAAGTCACAGAAAGACTTCCACTGTTGCACTTATCACAAGAAAGTGGTAGGCTTTATAGCATGGTGGAAGAAAGAAGTTAAACTTTCTTGAAATGTGGATATTTGACCAGTAGGGAAGATGGAAGCATCTTGGAAACTTCCACTTTCTGGTCTTCAAATTGGTCATCTATAAAATAAAGTTCAAAGCATTAAGCCTAAGGTCAATTTTAGCTTTAATAACATTGTTCTGTGGAATCTATAAAGTGAGCAGCTGATGACTAAAAGTTGATTTATTTTGTTTCAGTCCCTGTTTTTAGAAGTCCAAGTAAATTTCTTAGACCTGATTTTATACATTTATGTGTAAGCCTTAAAGACCAAATTAAGTGTGAAATAAAATTCAGACCATTTAAATTCAGTCTGTACATTAAAATCTATTTGGGATAATGCAAAAAGCCTGATATTTAAAGTCAGACATATCTGGATTCAGTTCCTACCTCTAGCATTTATTGGGGGAAAAACACTGAGTCTCAAGGTGGGGAGTCTCTGAATCTGCAGTATCACTAGGGAACTTAAGAGTCCTGCACATGCTCAGGCCCCATTCCAGAGTTCCTAAATCAGTATCACACAGGGCAGAGACCTGCAATCTACCTTCCAACAAGCCCTCTAGGTGATATTGGTCCACCCTAGAGGGTAAGAACTGCTGGTGTATAAAATGGGATTGGTAACTCACTTTTCCATGTGAAATGAGAATAAGAATTGGTATAGTGGTTGTCAGTTTCTAATAACAGTATTTATTATTTGGCATATCATAGGGCCTCACTAAATGATAACCATTATTTTTATTATTTTACTAACCTAACATTAACCATTGCTTTCTCTACGAAGAACTGAGAACTATATCTAGGTTTAATACTCCTTTGTACTCCTTAAAAATGTAAATCTAAGCTTATTAAGGAAGTTAGATTTCTTTGGGAGTAGACATCACATTTGGTGAAGCAAGTGCATTATTATCCAGAGGTGCTTTCTAGAAACCATAGTGTATTTGATAATTGTTGAGACTTTCATTTTATTGATGGGGAGCTGTGAGCATTTACAACATATGTGAAAAGCCATTGACCCATTATCTTATGCTGTGGCATAGAGAACCTCTTGAAGGAATTGGGAGTTAAGTGTTCAGTGTCATCATTTACTAATTATGGCTGTAATCAACTCCTGAAACTTCAGTGAACCTCAGTTTTCTCATCTATAAAACTACTGGGTAATTGTGAGTACTAATGAGATATATATTTAGGTTAAAGTCCTCTGTAAAACACACATTGGCTGGTACATCTAAGTTCAAATTTGACATTCATTGCATTTAACAAATATTTATTAAACACCTACACTATGGTAGGAAATGTACTAGAAAATGTTGCACTCTGACAGAAGAACCTGCCTTTCAGTTAAGTGGTGACATGCTCTTTGATGAGTCTTTCATTCATGAGGCTAATGAATAGGCTATGTAGAAATTGATGTGTTCCAGGTCTGTGTTACTCTTTGAAAAACTTAACTTTAAAATTATCTAAATTTAATGAGGGTGACTAGAAATGAAAATTCATAGATATAACTTGGTACAACTTTTCAGGAAAGCAGTTCATCAATATGTATCAAGCCATTTAAATTACATGCTCCTTTGTCTCATTAATTTCGCTTCTATGACACCCAGAAACTATTCTAAGAAAATAATCAGGGATGTAACGAAGATTTTTATAAAAAGTGCTCATTATCACTCTGTTTGCAATAGTGAACATTGAAAACAATGAGTAACAACTAGGGAATGATTGAGTTATGTTAATAAGCAGAATTTAATGTCACAGACATTTAATATTTAATAAACTGTTGAAATCTCCACAATGGAATATTAACTAAAATCAAATCATAATAGATATATTCAGAATAATTCTAATTAAAGAATATGTACTCAAAGAATAAAGATTTTAGGAAAATAGACCAAAGTAAGTTCATGGATAATGGCAAGGAAATAGATAAAAATAGTTTCTTTGATGAATTATTTTATAATTTATACTTTACAGCATTTTCTAAATTTTCTAAAATGAGAATATTTTTCTTCAGTTTTCAAAAGTTCCCTGCACATACTCCTCTTTCACTGGACATATGAGAGCAGCATTATCTCTTGGCTTCTCTTGGCAGCTTTTAAAGGTGCAATCAGGAACTGCTGAAGAGATGCCAGCAGTTAAGTATTCAGCAGTGATTATGTTAATGGAACATACCTCTTTTCATTTAGCAATTGAGTCAGTAGTCAAAGGGGTTACCCATTTTGGCAAATGTCATCTATACCTTTGCATATATAAAAGGTCCCAAAAGAGGTGGGTTTCAGGCAAGGTTATCCTTTATTAAGTCTGAACTGAAGCTGGCCAATTTTCCATCTTTGCCCTCCCTGTGGTTTCCTAGTGTTGTAGTGTTATTCTACAGGACAGTCTGTTAGTGAGAATGTACCAGGATTTTTGGGCAACCCATTGGGAGGATTATTTAGGTACAGGAAGATTGAATAGTGACACATTTTAACATAGAAACTCATCTTGTACACATGAATTTTTAGTGCTCTTAGACTTTGGGGCAGATGTAGTGAAAAGTATTCCTTGAAAAAGCACTAAAAATTTCAAAAATTAAAAAAAAGTATCACTTTACAAATAAGTAACTTGGCTTGTTTCTGTGTTTTTTAAGGTTCATTTGATATTAACTTCTAAAATGTTTATTTTTAGGTGATGTAGCATAATGAAATAACTATAGTTTTTTAGTGAGAAAAGATTCTGGTTTAAATCCTATCAAAATTTTTGACGAGTTCATTTTTTTATACTTCAATTTCATCGTGGATTAAATGAGAACACTAATACCTATCTCACAGAGGAGTCTTGAGAATAAACTGCTCATTAAGGATATAAATGTTGAGCATTTTATTGCAGAAAAATTCCTGAGATATATTACTTTTCTGTCTTCTGTGGATAGTAAATGCCTGTATCACTGTGATGAGAGCCAAAATACCAATTCAGGCACAACTGATAAATAGCAATGCCATCTATGTTCTACGTCATCTCAAAGAGTTCCTGGTGCTCTGGACATTTAAATACCTAATTTACTTATCCTTTCCTCTGAAGAAATCCTCTCTGTATATTCTTCAACTCAGCTCAGAAGTGTTATTATCTTATGTCTTATAAAAACCTTAGCCAGAGGAAAGGAATCCAAGACCTTCAGTAAGCTTTTGGTGCATGTGACACAGATTTTGAAAATACCTCAGCAGTCTGCCTTTTCTAGCATCTCACTACTCTTCCCTAATACATCATTTATGAACACACACACACACACACACACACACACACACACACACACACACACAATATTTTCAGCTTTCAGGGGAGTTTGAAGCTATAAACATGAGTCTTAGGTTGAATTCCAGTAAAAAACTTGCCAACAAATTGTTCCAGGAACGAATTTGTCCCTATTTGTGAACTCAAAGAATCTATAAACAGAATCTTGGATGCTTTTGGAAAAAAAGCATTCTAAAGCATTTTACCCTTTGAAATAAAAAAGGTAGGCAAATACATTAGTTTTCTTAAACCAATTTTTGTGTTTCTCTGATGAATGTATCTGATAAATTCTTTGCTCTTTATATTTACAAACAGCCCTGCTTATGAGGAGCTGGAAAAGGATTTGACAGCACCACTGAGCTCTGGGTACACAGTGAATGCAGAATAGGAGTCACCTTAATGTAGATAATCCTGTGATTTTCACTTCAGGCCACTACAAAACAGCAGTCAGAAACTCGCAAGGCTGGGTGTGAAACTGACTGAAATGTTCACTCGGATCCCAAGCATTGGATAAAAAAGATAAATACTGGCCCCTTTTGCTATGTACAGATGATGCAAATTTCATCTTATATTTCTGTTTCTCAGAGGCTACAATTACCCAAATTTGTTTTCCTTCTCTGACTTCTTTGCCAGAAGTCAGCATATTTTGTATTATCACCAAGTGCCAAGGACAGTAATGATGGTAGTAATGTTTATAGCAAATTTTGCAGGTTCCAAAATGCTTTTGCAAATGTTTTGTCACTCTTGTGTGATCATTTTCCCACAATGCCCACTTAAGAGCGTGGTGTGTTTTGCATTTCAAACTTGGCCTAAATGTTAGGCCCCTCACACTACAGAAAGGACACTAAGTAGTCATCCAAAGAAGAGCTGATTTTTGTGATGGTGTTTTCCCCCACATAGGTAATTTTAATAAAGTTGGCTAACACCTGCCAACTTTGGGCTCTCAGGATTTTGGCCTGTGTGTGGATTTCCATGGTACACTCAAAACCTGGCCATTCTTCAGGTTAGTTGTCAATGTGAGTGCTGCACAGACTCAGATGTGCTTGATCATGTACATGTCTTCAGGAACTTTTGGCTTTCCTATACTCCCATTATCTAACATGTTAACTCGCTTATTCCCTTCATAATGGCTCTTCAACTCTTCCCTTCTAGCTTTGATTTCCACTGCCATCTAAATAGCCCAGGCAGCTTCCTATTGTGATACACTTAGAGCAATGCTTGCCCAGATGGCCTGAACCAGGGAGAAGATGAGTCCTTTTTTCTCCATGTACTCAGACACACATGCCCTTGGCCATAGGAAAGGAAGTTGTCCCCAGAAGCCAGGGAAATTTATATTTCCCAGCATGAATGACTAAAACCTGCTGTTAACCATAAAGGGACCCCATTCTTGATTTATTTCAAAATGTGTTTATTTATTTTCATGTAATGTTGCCTTCCTACTTTCTTTTCCTTTCACCCAGGGGAACCCTCGTTTTCCAGCTGCCTGCTTCCATGCCGGCTTGGGGCTTGCTGCAGTTGGCAGAGCATCAGGCTGTGGCTGCTTATATTCAGCCTTGTGGGTTTCTGATTGCTCTGTTTCTGATGCTGTCCAAAGTTACAGAGCCACTCAGTCAGGAACTCTTTCCTGTGCCTTTTGCTCGTGGAGGATTTCATGACCTGCTCACTGCTTTTCACTGTGGTAGCTGCAGAGATGTTTTTAGTGGTGGCATTGTGGGAGAAAAAGTAAGAATTAGTATATCCTTTAGTGATATTGGCCAGATTGCCACCTAATCATCAGGAGACCAGACGCTGTTTTTTTTCTGGGCCGTGTTTGCAGAAATGGCCATACTGGGACTCTGTAAAGAATCTTTAGAAACTTGGTTTGATTTAAATAATAGAAATTACTGTATTACACTTTTATTTGATTTTGTTTTATTGTAATTAGTACATTTTGTCCTAGAAAAGCATAACGCTAGTTACTTTTTAGCTTTCAACAGATTTAATAGTCCATATAATCAAGTCATAGTTATTAATTGTAATGCTGTTGCATCCTGAGTCTGAAAAAACTCCTGTTTTTAATTATATTGAAACATTTCCATCACAAGGCGGAGGCCACCCACAATTTACCTTATTTGTAGCTGTATTTACAAGGCAGCCCTCACTCTCCTTGTTCAGAAAGCAAGGGCTGAGAAGATAACCCACAATTTCCTGGTCAGGACATTCTGACTGAGTTCTTTTTGAGTCTGAGGGAAATACTTGGCCAAATTTGAGATTCCTGTTTGCTTTCATGGAGCAAATAAACTACAAGGACCTTTTCTATGTGCAGGACCTTTTTTTTATGTCCTCACATAGCCAGTATATTAAGACACGGCTTCCATCAGTCAATTCAAAAAACATTGATTGAGTATTAGATTTATGTGAAATGCTCAGATTCATTATATACAACTCAACCAAGTTAATTTTTACAATGCTGCTTTCATCAGTCCATTCCTATATACTCATTATTAATGCATGATGATCCAGAATAGTCCAGGTTGCTTTTTGTTTGGCCCTCAAGTCTCTTCACACTTCTGTCTTTTCTATCTTCTTTTCTCTTATCTGCCTCAGTACATCTCCTTTGCTCACTTCATTTTGATGTCCTTGTTTTTCTTGTGCCAAACTCTCACCTTTGCCTCCTTGTTTATAGTTTTGCTTTTGCTGGAAGCCCTCCTTTGTAGCGGATACA
This sequence comes from Cebus imitator, assembly GCF_001604975.1. Lineage (NCBI taxonomy): Eukaryota > Metazoa > Chordata > Mammalia > Primates > Cebidae > Cebus > Cebus imitator. The sequence goes on along the minus strand of NW_016107678.1, from coordinate 1,547,699 downwards.
TCTAACTCCTGTCTTTTGCAGTGTATCAGTTTCACCATAAGTTCCACGTGCTCCATGCAGGTGACTCAACTCCTAATCCCATGCTGGTGTCACAAACTCTGAAGAGGGCGTTTAGCTGCCTAGCTCACTGGAGCAGCTGACACCAGAGAAGACAGAAAAGCCATTCCTAGTTAGGCTTCTTTAGCTTTGGGAAACCACAGGGCTTGCTTTTTTCAAATGCATTTAAGACCAGTGTTATCAGATACTGACAGACTCGCCTCTGTAGCTTGTGGGTCCCCATTGCAAAGCCTCATTTATGTGTTCTTTTGCCCTCCCCTGCTGTATGATTCTACTGGATTCCAAGCAGGAAGCTTACCAGGATATAATTCTCTTTATATTTACTTTCTAACTCCCTTCCTGCATTTCCTGTGGGAGGAAATGTGTGGGTTTTGGGCATGTACTCACAGTTATATGTGGGGTCTCAGTTCCGTAACATCTAGCCCAGCACATTCATTACAGAGGGACCACGATAATACGCCTGCTATCTTGGATTTTATTTATTAAAAATTTTATCAGAATCACTTTTTATGGTTTTACAAACATTTGTTACTCCATTGTGGTTATAAATTTAATATTACAGATAATAGGGAAAGTAAAACACATCACTCACAGACTGATGTAAAGCCATGGTTTTACTGATTATCTGCTTCCAGCCCTTTTTTAGGCATAATTTACACAATTTTAGTCAGAGAACATACAATCGTGCAGTTTTTAAAAATTTAGCTTTATATATTTTACTGTTTTTCATATTTGTGGTCCCTTCTAGAATCATTATTTTAAGTGATTGCATTATATTCTATTAAAAGAATGAATAATATTTATCTAAACTTATATTTCTATTATGCCACCATACTATTTTTCAGTATAAATAATGCTACAATGAACATCCTCATAGATGTTGCTATTTTCATCTTCTACATCACTGCTTCTGTCCATGTTTGTGAATGTTTTAAGGCATTCTATCTCAACATCATGTGAATATTTGATTTACATGCAGCTTTTTTCCTTTTCATTTTTCTAAAAAAGCTGATAATATGAGTTCTATCATAGAGATTCTAATTAAATTTGTCTGGAGTGGAGCCTGGACATCAGAATTTTATCTCTTCTGACAATTCTAGTGTGCAATGTTGAAAAACACTCGTTGAGACTTTATAAAAATTTAAAAAATAAATTTTATTGTGCATACTTAATAGATATAACAAAATACATATAAAGTGTAAAATGGTTACTATATGGAACAAATTAACATATCTATTACCTCACTTAGTTACCTATTATCTCTCTATGTCAAGAATAGCTGTAATCACATTCACTTAACAGTATATTGTATTTAGCATTTTTGCTATTAATAATAGTCCTCATTATGTGCATTAAAGCTTTTTAAAATAAATCAGTGATTGGGCTGGGCGCAGTGGCTCACGCCTGTAATCCCAGCACTTTGAGAGCCTGAGGTGGGCGGCTCACTTGAGGTCAGGAGTTCTAGACCAGCCTGTCCAATATGGTGAAACATGGCCACCGTGTCTCAATTAAAAATACAAAAATTAGCTGGGTGTGGTAGTACACGCCTGTAATCCCAGCTATTATGGAGGCTGAAGCAAGATACTTTCTTGAACCCAGGGTGCAGAGGTTGCAGTGAGTGAGGTTGCATCACTGCACTCCAGCCTGGGTGCCATAGTGAGACTCTGTCTCAAAAAAAAAATAAAATAAAATAAAAAGCGATTGTTACTGGGGGTGTGGGGAAAGACCTGCCCTAATGAGGGATGGTCAAAACCAAGTAAAGGAGTTTGTGTTTAAATTATGTTACCTTCCTCTAACATTCTGATTTGTCACCCCCTGATGGAGTTGAGCCATTGCTACTGATGGGAGTAGGTGACATCTCCCAAGTGTGTGGGGGCAGTAAAAATCCTGAGAACTCTCTAACAACATAGTGCTTGGTGTCTGAAAATGGAATATGTGGTTCAGGTAGCTGTAACAAATGTCCTTTAAGTATCTATTATACTTGTTTCACGTGAATACGGGCTTCACTACTACTAGCTCTAGCTCTGCAAACATGATTGAGTAGAGTAACCTCTGAGTTTTATTTCGCTTACTGTGGAAGAAGTGGTGGTGGTGGTATCATGATGATGTCTTCCATATAGACTATTATAGGGTCAATTCAGATAGTATATCTGAAAGCACTTTATAAAATATAAAGCTTTATCTACAGTATATGTATAACACTATATAGTAGCATCAATTATATTCATTTATATTTAATTTTCTATCAGTTATAAAATTTGGTTATAAACTATAATTGAATCATGTGCTAATAAGCTTTAGTGAAATTTTCAGCTCTGCTTCAGTTCTCAGTTTCCTGTTTAACCTGTAATCTTCTGCAGGTTGTTGTGAACTGGTTGACTGAACCATTTATATCAAAGGACCATTCTTTACTGCAGCTCTATTTGCTGTAAGTAATTAACTAACCATTCATTGATCTTTGAGCCCTAAATGAATGCAAGTGATTTTCATTGGTTTTTGTTACATGAGAGTCACAAGAAACAAGAGAATTCCAAAGTTTATGCAGAAAGTATAATGTGAGTTTATTCATGCATAGACTTCAGTTCACCTTATACAAATAAAACCTAAGTATTTAGTGTTCTCATATAGTTTTACATTTGTTGGATTACTTTTCTGACAGATTCAAACCCATACATTTGCTTGAAATGCATTACATATTTTCTTCCATTGTCTAACTTTTAAAATTATTTAGGCTCTACCATTTTGGGGCTTTTAAAAGCATTGTTACAAGGAAATAAATGCTGAATTATTGCCAAGCAGATTTCCAGGAAAATGCTTGTCAGTTGATAATATATATTGCCCCTTGGTATATTCATCTGGAAAGAATTTAGATAATTCTGACTTGGACAAAGCATCATCTCTTTTTTACGAAAGTGCTTAAAATCTGTCAATGTCATACATGCTTCTAGAAACTCTGTAGTAAAAAAGGGTCATCACAGTTTTACATTTTTAAGCCTGATATGAGAGAGATTGGATGTGTTTAATTCACATTAAATTTATAACCTGGCAAGCTAGAACTAGAACAGCAAATATGATGAAATCTATTAAACTATAGAAGAAAAGCAGCAGACTGTTCTTATGTGTACTTAATAGGGGTCTCAATATCATTAAGCATCCAGTGCTACAGGGTGGACAGTGCCAGAGAGCACTAACTGTGGCCTTAGAACTTGGTTGGAATTCTTGGTTTGTCATACTGAGGCCCAGTTTCCTCATCTTTACAATTAAGTGTTATGCCTTTTAATAAAATATTGTATGTAAAACACCAATGCCTATCAAAAAAGAAGGCACTTAACAAATAGTAGATTTTTCTTTGCTGAGAATTCCAAAGAAAATTGCCATTGTTAGCTCTGGGGTAAAGATGAGAAAGTCACGTATATGTGTGAAGGAACAGCATCCGTGAGCAGAAAGGAGCGTCAATCTTGAGTGGCACCTGCTGAGCTGGGTCACTGTTCAAGAAAGTATCACTATTTTCCGTTTTTCCAACCAGATGTCAGAACTCCTTGTCTCTGGTCTAGTGAGTACTACTGTTGATAGTTGCTGATGTAATCTGCCTGGTTAACACATGAAAGCAAGTGATCTTCCTGTTTGTTATTCAGTAAAACAAAGTGGGACTATGATTTTATGCCCATTTATTTTCAAAATTCAGTTGAAAATAATCAAATGTAGTGGCTCAATACACAGAATTAACAGCAACATGATTTGAAATCAGTCCAGTGGGAACTCTGGCCTGTCTCTCATTAGATTTATTTGGTTCAAGAAGTTTTGGAAGTTGAGGTATATATTGATCTTATTGTTTAAAAGGAACACTTTAATTTTCAAAGAAAAAATATTTTTCAAAAGTTCCAAGTTTCATTTGCAGATTGAGAAGTACTGGTTGTCCTCTTAGCTTATATGCTTGGCAATTCTTACTGTTCATTATTGTAGAAAATTGCTCCAGAATAATAGTGTGACATGGTATGGTAGAATGGCCTTCCACATCAGTGTGGGTGAAACCTTTAAGAGAAATAATTATTAAAGGACATGCTCATTGTAAAGGAATGAATTATTTTCCATTTTAAATGAAAAGTACATTTGAAAAAACAGATTTCAAATTTCTATTTTAATGAATTGTAATGTAAAGTAGATAGACATATTCATTGCTCATTTTAAGACCACTGACATATGTAAGCTTTCTAAATTGGATATTTTGGAAGGCTACAATAAAATGACTAATTTGCTTGCATTTAGCTACAGCACAGAGGTACTTTAGACTCTTCAGTTTAATTTCAAAAACCAAGCATGTTAAGACAAACACAGGATGAAAACTGGGGGTCATTCTTGGTGTTAAGCGTAAAGATTCTATATGTAATAGATAACGTTTCTACCAAACAGGCTGTTTCATATCTAAACTATGACTGATGTAATAATAGTTAACATTTATTACATGCTTACTGTGCTTCAGACATCGTCTACTTTAATGATCAGTCTTGTGAAGTATCGTCTGTTCTACTTTCTAAGTGAGGAAATTCCATCTGAGGGAAATTAGATAACTTGGACAAGTTCACATAGCTAGTGAGTGGCCTTGTGAAATTCCAATCCGTGTTTCTCTAGTTCTAAGGTAGAGTCTCTTACCACTCTTCAATGTTGCTCTGAAACTTGTTCCTGCTTGCCCAGATGGTTATTGTTCCTCATGCAGAGATGTTTCAGGTACTCCAGTAGCTAAGTAATTTTATTCTCAAATATATTTAATTTTATACATTTTTATGTTTTCTATTTTGTTATTTTTATAATAGTTTGTAGATTCTTAAAGGACTTTTTGTTTATAGTCTTTTATACCTGATCTATTGCAGAAGGCTTTTTAAAAAAACTGTACTTTAGGTTCTGGGGTACATGTGCAGATCAGCAGGATTGTTGTATAGGTACATACATGGCAAGGTGGTTTGCTGCCTCCATCCACCTGTCACCTATATCTGGCATTTCTCCTCATGTTATCTCTACCTAACCTCCCCATTCCCTGCTGTCCCTCCCCTAGGACCCCAACAGACCCTAGTGTGTGATGCTCCCCTTCCTGTATTCATGTGTTCTCGTTGTTCAACACCCGCCTATGAGTTAGAACATGTGGTGTTAATTTTTCTGTTCTTGTGTTGGTTTGTTGAGAATGATGGTTTCCAGATTAATCCATGTCCCTGCAAAGGACATAAACTGATAGTTTTTTATGGCTGCCTAGTATTCCATGGTGAATTTGTGCCACATTTTCTTTGTCCAGTCTATCACTGATGGACATCCTGCTTTGAATTGTAATGACTTTCATGAATCTTCCTTGGACCTTCATTCCCCCACTGCCCAGGAAGGAATGGCTTTGTATTCTATTATCATATAGCTTTCTCTGTATAAATAGTAAGTTAAACTATTAGATTAATTTGCTGTCAAATGTAATTATTATATATACATCTATGTATCCCACTAGGCTATATAAGATTACATAGTATATATAGCTTTTTTTATTCTTAGCCCTAACTCATTAATAGGAACTTAATATGGATTGAACACATATTTTATTTAACTACAGTGTACTATAGATTTTGATAAAAGGCACCATATGTATCAATTCAAAAACATAAATTTTAATAATTAGGCATGATCAGCATATCTTTGTTCCATGTATTTAAAAAAGAATTAAACGGAAATATTTGGTTGAAGATAAAAATAATTAACATATGGAGCATTTATTTAGATAAGTTTAAATATGTTTATTTTTCATTATATTTTCATCTTTGTGGGTACATAGTAGGTATTTAGAGGGTACATGAGATGTTCGAATACAGGCATGCAAAGTGAAATAAACCCGTCATGGAAAATGGGATATTCATCTCCTCAAGTACTTATCCTTTGAGCTACAAACAACCCAGTTATACTTTTCCCTTTAAAGTATGCAATAAAATATACAATTATTATTGACTATAGTCACCCTACTGTGCTAACAAATAGTAGATCGTATTTATTCTTTCTTAACTACTTTTCTTTTAACCCATTAACCATCCTCACCTCCCTCAGCCCCCCCACGATCCTTCTCATCCTGTAGCAACCATCCTTCTACTCTTTGTGTCCATGAGTTTATTTTGAAATTTAGATCCCACAAATAAGTAAGAACATGTGATGTTTGTCTTTCTGTGCCTTGCTTATTTCACTTAACCCAGTGATCTCTAGTTCCATCCATGTTTTGAAAATGACTGGATCTCATTATTTTTTTATGGCTAAATAGGACTCCATTGTATATAAGTACCACATTTTCTTTATCTGTTCATCTGTTGATGGACACTCAGGTTGCTTCCAAATCTTGGCTATTGTAAACAGTACTGCAATGAACACAGGAGTGAAGATATCTTTTTGATATATTGATTTCCTTTCTTTTGGGTATATATGCTGGAGTGGGATTGCTGGATCATATGTTAGCTCAATTTTTAGTTTTCCAAGGACACTCCAAACTGTTTTCCATAGTAATGGTACACTAATTTGCATTCCCATCAAAGTATACAAGGATTGCCTTTCTTCTACATCTTTGACAGTATTTGTTATTGCCTGTCTTTTTGGTTTAAGCCATTTTCATCAGGGTGGGATGATGTCTTGTAGTTTTGCATTTCTCCAGTGATCAATGATGTTGAGCACCTTTTTTTGGTAAACTTTACTTTTATTTTAAGTTCAGGGGTACATGTGCAAGTTTTTCATATAGATAAACTTGTGTGATGGGGGTGTGTTGTACAGATTATTTCATCATTCAAGTATTAAAAGTACCCATTTGTTATTTTTCCTGATCCTCTCCCTCCTCCCATCCCCCACCCTCCAATAGGCCCCACGTGTTCTTCCTCTCTATGTGTCCATGTGTTCTTATAATTTAGACCCCACTTATAAGTGAGAATATGTGGTATTTGGTTTTCTGTTCCTGTGTTAGTTTGCTGAGGATAATGGTCTTCAGCTCCATCCATGTTCCTGCAAACGAGATGATACCATTCTTTTTAGGACTGCATATTATCCATGGTGTATATGTACCACATTTTCTTAATCCAGTCTACTTTTGATGGAGTGGGATTGCTGGATCATATGTTATTGTGCAGATCATATTGTGAATGATGCTGCAATGAACATACGTGTTTTTGCCATTTGTATGTCTTCTTTTGAGAAATGTCTACTGTTGGAATGGATTTCTTTTGAGAAATGTCTACAGTTGTTTGAGCTTCTTATATATTCTGGTTATTAATCCCTTGTGAGATGAGTAGTTTGCAGATAGCTTCTCCGACTGTGTGAGTTGTCTCTTCACTTTGTTGATTGTTTCCTTTGCTGTACAGAATATTTTTAACTTGATGTGATCCCATTTGCCCATTTTTGCTTTGGTTGCCTGTGCTTGTGGGGCATTGCTCAAGAAATTCTTGCCCAGGCCAAAGTTTTGGAGATAACCCGCAATGTTTTCTTATAGCAGTTTTATTGTTTGAGGTCTTAGATTTAAGTCCTTAATCTATTTTGATTTTGTAGATGGTGAGGGATACAGGGGTATAGTTTTACTCTTCTGCATGTGGATATTCAGTTTTCCCAGCACCATTTATTGAAGAGATTGTTTTTTATTTTCCAGTGTATGTTCTTGGCACCTTTGTTGAAAGCAAGTTCACTGTAGTTATAGGGATTTGTTTTTGGGCGTTTTATTCTGTTCTGTTGGTCTATGTGTCTGTTTCATGCCAGTACTATGCTGTTTGGGTTACTATCACTCTGTAGTATAATTTGAAGTCAGGAAATGTTACTCTCTCAGTTTTGTTCTTTTTGCTTAGGATAGCTTTGGCTATTCTGAGTCTTTTCTGGTTCCATATAAATTTTAGGTTTGTGTTTTCTATTTCTGTGAAGAATGTCATTGGTATTTTGATAGGGGTGGCATTGAATGTGTACATTATTTTGGGTATTGGAAATTTTAACAATATTGATTCTTCCAAAACATGAACATAAAATACTTTTCCTTTTTTTTGTATGCTCTTCAATTTCTTTCATTAGTGTTTTATAGTTTTTATTATACAGATCTTTCACTCCATTGATTAACTCCTAAGTATTTAATCTTATATGTGGCTATTGTAAATGGGATTAGTTTTTAACTTTTTCCACATTGTTCACTGTTGACATATAGAAATGTTACTGATTTTCATATGTTGATTTTGTATCCTGCAACTTTACTAGATTTGTTTATCAATTCTCATAGTTTTCTTGTGGAGTCTTTAGGTTTTTCCAAGTATAAGATTATATCATCTGCAACAAGGATAATTTGACTTCTTTTAATTTGGATGCCTTTTATTTCTTTCTCTTGTGTGATTGCCCTAGCTGGGATTTCCAGTTTGATTTTGAATAACAGTGGTGACAGTGGACATCCTTGTCACGTTCCAGATCTTAGAGGAAAGGCTTTCAATATTTCCCCATTCACTATACTAGTTGTGAGTCTGTCATATATAGATTTTATCATGTTGAGGTGTGCTCCTTCAGTCTCCATTTTTTTGAGAGTTTTTATCAGGAAGGGATGTCGAATTTTATCAAATGCTTTTTCAGCATTAATTGAAATAATCATATGGTTTTATCCTTCATCCTGTTGATAAAATATATCATATTGATTGATAAATCAATGCCAACCATCATTGCATCACAGGGATAAATCCCACTTGGTTATGATGAAGGATCTTTCTAATGTTTTGTTGAATTCAATTTGCTAGGATTTTGTTGAGGATTTCTGCACCAATGATCATGAGCTTTGCCAACATCTATTGTTTCCTTACTTTATAATAATCGTCATTCTGACTGGCATGAGATGGTATTCTCATTGTGGTTTTGATTTGCTTTTCTCTGATGATCAGTGATGTTCAGCTTTTTTTCATGTTTTTTGGTCACATAAATGTCTTCTTTTGAGAAGTGTTCATAATCTTCACTCACTTATTGATGGTTTTTTTTTTTCTTGTGAATTTAAGTTTCTTGTAAATTCTGGCTATTAGACTTTTGTCAGATGGGTAGATTGCAAAAATTGTCTCTCGTTCTGTAGATTACTTGTTCACTCTGATGAGAGTGTTTTTTTGTTTTTTTGTTTGTTTGTTTTCTGTGCAGAAACTCTTCAATTTAATTAGAGCCCATTTGTCAATTTTGGCTTTTTGTTGCAATTGTTTTTGGGATTTTTGTCATGAAGTCTTTGCCTACACCTATGTCCTAAATGATATCACCTAGGTTTTCTTCTAGGGTTTTTATGGTTTTGGGTTTTACATTTAAGCCTTTATCTATCTTGAGTTAATTTTTGTATAAGGTGTAAGGAAGGGGTACAATTTTATTTATTTATTTTTTTGCATATGGCTAGCCAGTTTTCTTTGCACGTTTTACTAAATAGAAGATCCTTTCCCTATTGTTTATTTTTGTCATGTTTGTGGAAGATCAGATGGCTTGTAGATGTGTGGTGTTATTTCTGAGGCCTCTGTTCTCCTCCATTGGTCTGTATGTCTATTTTTGTACCAGCACCATACTGTTTTGGTTACTGTAGCCTTGTAGTATACTTTTAAGTCAGATAGCAGATGCTTCGATCTTTGTTCTTTTTGCTTAGGATTTTCCTGGCTATATGTGGTCTTCTTTGATTCTACATAAAATTTAAAGTAGGGTTTTTTTTCCCTGTAATTCTGTGAAGAATGTCAATGGTAGTTTGATAAGAATAGCATTGAATCTAAACATTACTTTGAGCAACATGGCCATTTCACAATATTGATTCTTCCTATCCATGAGGATGGAATGTTTTTCCATTTGTTTTTGTCCTCTCTTATTTCTTTGAGCAGTAGTTTGTAGTTCTCTTTGAAGAGGTCCTTCACTTCTCTTGTTAGCTGTATTCTTAGGTATTTTATTCTCTTTGTCACAAGTGTCAGAGTTCATTTGTGATTTGGCTCTCTGCTTGCCTATTGTTGGTGTGAAGGAATGCTTGTTATTTTTTCATATTGATTTTGTATCCTAAGACTTTGCTGAAGTTATCAGCTTAAAAAGATTTTGGGCTGAGATATGGGGTTTTCTAAATATAAAATCCTGTTGTCTAAAAACAGAGACAACTTGAGTTTCTCTCTTCTTATTGAATGACCTGTATTTCTTTCTCATGCCTTATGCCCTGGCCAGAACTTCCAATACTATGTTAAATAGGAGTGAACAGAGAGGGCATCCTTGTCTTGTACCAGTTTCCAAAGGGAATGCTTCCAGCTTTTGCCTATTCAATAGGATATTGGCTGTGGGTTTGTCATAAATAGCTCTTATTGTTTTGAGATGTGTTCCATCAATACGTAGTTTATTGAGAGTTTTTAACATGAAGGGATGTGGAATTTTATTAAAGGCCGTTTCTGTATGTATGGAGATAATCATGTGGTTTTTGTCTTTGGTTCTGTTTATGTGGTGGATTATGTTTATTGATTGGTGTATGTTGAGCCAGCCATGCATACCAGGGATGAAGTTGATTTGATTATGGTGGATAAGTTTTTTGTTGTGCTGCTGGATTCATTTTGCCAGTATTTTATTGAGGATTTTTGCATTGATGTTCATCAGGGGTATTGGCCTGAAGTTTTTTGTTGTTATGTCTCTTCCAGGTTTTGATATCAGGATGATGCTGGCTTCATAAAGTGAGTTAGGGAAAAGTCCCTCCTTTTCAATTGTTTGGAATAGTTTCAGAAGGAATGGTACTACCTCCTCTTTGTATTTCTGATAGAATTCAGCTGTGAATCTGTCTGGACCTGGGCTTTTTGTTGTTGTTGGTGGTGGTAGGCTATTTATTATTGCCTCAGTTTCAGAGGTTGTTATTAGTCTATTCAGGGATTCAACTTCTCCCTGGTTTAGTCTTGGTAGGGTGTACACATCCAGCAATTTATCCATTACTTTGAGATTTTCTAGTTTATTTGCATTAGAGTAGTGGTGTTTATAGTACTCTCTGATGGTATTTTGTATTTCTGTGTCGTCACTGGTGATATCCCCTTTATCATTTTTTATTGTGTGTATTTGATTCTTCTTTCCCGTCTTATTAGTCCAGCTAGCAGTGTATCTGTTTTGTTAGTTTTTTCAAAAAAAAAAAAAATAGCTCCTTGTTCATTGATTTTTGGTAGGGTTTTTAATGTCTCTGTCTCCTTCAGTTCTTCTCTGATCTTAGTTATTTCTTGTCTTCCGCTAGCTTTTGGTTTAGTGTGCTCTTTCTTCTCTAGCTCTTTTAATTGTGACATTTGGGTGTCAAATGGAGATCTTCCCAGCTTTCCGATGTGGGCATTTAGTGCTATAAATTTCCCTCTTCACACTTCTTTAGGTGTGTCCCAAAGATTGTGGTATGTTGCCTCTTTGTTCTCATTGGTTTCAAATAACTTCTTGATTTCTGCCTTAATTTCATTATTTACCCAGGAGTCATTCAGAAATAGGTTGTTCAGTTTCCACAAAATTGTGTGGTTTTGAGTGAGTTTCTTAATCCCGAGTTCTAACTTGGTTGCACTGTGATCTGAGAGACTGTCATGATTTCAGTTCTTTTGCATTTGCCGAGGAATGTTTTACTTCCAATTATTGTGGTTGATTTTAGAATGAGTGCCATGTGACACTGAGAAGAATATATATTCTTTTGATTTGGAGTAGATTGCTGCATAGACACCTACTGGGTCCACTTGATCCATAGCTGAGTTTAAGTTCTAAATATCCTTGTTAATTTTCTGTCTAATACTGACAGTGGAGTGTTAAAGTCTCCCAGTATAACTGTGTGGGAGTTTAATTCTCTTTGTAGGTATCTAATAACTTGTTTCATGAACTTGGGTGCTCCTGTATTGGGTGTATATATACTCAGAATAGTTAGCTCTTCTTGTTGAGTTGTTTCCTTTACGATTATGTAATGTCCTTCTTTGTCCTTTTTGATCTTTGTTGGCTTAAAGTCTGTTTTGTCAGAGAGTAGGATCAAAACCCCTGCTTTTTTTGCTTTCCATTTGCTTGGTAAATGTTCCTCCACCTCTTTATTTTGAGCCTGTATGTGTTTTTGCTTGTAAGATGGGTCTCCTGAATACAACACACCAGTGGGTCTTGACTCCTTATCCAATTTGCCAATCTGTGTCTTTTAATTGGGGCATTTAGCCATTATACATTTAAGGTTAGTATTGCTATGTGTGAATTTGATCTCATCATCATGATACTATTTGATAATTTTGCATACCAGTTGATGCAGTTCCTTCATAGTGTCATTGGTATTTATATTTTGATGTGTTTTTGCAGTGGCCAGTACCAGTTTATTCTTTTCATATTTATTGTTTCTTTCAGGAACTCTTGCAAGGCAGGCCTGGTGGTAAAAAACTCCCTCAGCATTTGCTTCTCTGGAAAGGATTGTATTTTTTTCCTTTGCTTATGAAGTTTAGTTTAGCTGGAAATGAAATTCTGGGTTGAAACTTCTTTTTTTAAGAATGTTGAATATTGGCCCCCATTCTCTTCTGACTTGTAGAGTTTCTGCTGAGAGGTCTGCTGTTAGTCTAATGGGCTTCTCTTTGTATGTGGCCTATTCTTTCTCTCTGGCTGCCCTTAACAGTTTTTCTTCATTTCAACTTTGAAGAATCTGATGATATATGTCTTAGGGTTGATTTTCTTGTGGAGTACTTAATGGTGTCTGTATTTCCTGAATTTGCATGTTAGCCTGTCTTGCTAGGTTGAGGAAGTTCTCCTGGATAATATCCTGAAGTGTGTTCTCCAGCTTGCTTCCATTCTCCCCATCTCCTACTGGTACTCCAGTCAATCATAGGTTAGATCTTTCTATGAAGTCCCATATTTATTAGAGGATTTGTTCATTCCTTTTCATTCTTTTTTCTTTATTTTTGTCTGTATTTCTTATTTCAGTAAGGTGGTCTTTAAACACTGATCTCCTTTCTTTCACTTGGTCAATTCGGCTGTTGATACTTCTGTATGCTTCATGAAGTTATCATGCTGTGTTTTACAGCTCCATCAGGTCATTTACATTCCCTTCTAAACTGGTTATTCTAGTTTGCAATACCCCAGACTTTTGATTGACATTCTTAACTTCTTTGCATGGGTTAGAACATGCTCCTTTAGCTCACCACAGTTTTTATTACCCATTTTCTGAAGCCTACCTCTGTCACTTTATCCATTTGATCCTCTGTCCAGTTTTGTGCCCTTGATGCAGAGATGTTGTGATCATTTGGAGGAGAGGAGGCACTCCGGCCTTTTGGGTTTTCAGCATTTTTTCACTGATTGTTCCTCATCTTGATTAGTTTATGTAGTTTTGGTCTTTGAGGCTGCTGACCTTTGACAAGGCTTTTGTGCGGGTCTTTTGTTATTTTTATTGTTAATGCTGTTGTTGCCACTTTCTATTTGCTTGTTTTTCTTTCAGTAGTCAGGTCCCTCTTCTGCAGGGCTGCTGCAGTTTGCTGTGGGGTTCATTTCAGGCCCTATTCATCCGTTTTCCTCCTGTGCCTAGAGATATCACTCAAGAGGCTGGAGAGCAGCAAAAATGGGTGACTGCACCTTCTTCTGGGACTTCTGACATTGATCTGCACCAAACTGATGCCAGTAGGATTGCTCCTGTTTAGGGTGTCTGACAACACTTGTTGGAGGGTCTCACCCATTTGGGTGGCACAGGGAGCTGGACCTGTTTAATGAAACACTTTGTCCCTTGATGGAGATGGTGTGTTTCGCTGGGGGAAAACCTACTCATATGGGCTGCCTGGATTCCTGAGAACTACCAGGAAGAAAGGCTAAGTCTACTGGTCAGCAGAGACTGCGGCCACCCCTCTCCTTAGGGGTTCAGGGCCAGGGAGATCTAAATTCTGTCCCTGAACCTCTGGCTGGAGTTCTTGGAGATCCTGCAGGGAAGCCCCGCCCACTGAGGAAGGATGGATTGGTGTTAGACCTGAAGAGGCATTCTGGCCACAGACTGCCACAGCCAGTGTGTTGGGCTGTGCAGATAAGTCTTGGAACCAAGCCATCCCATCCAGCTTCCCTGGCTCCAGCAGGGAAAAAGTGCAACCTGGAGCTATAGAAATGGGTGCTGTCCTTTCCTGCCCAAGAGCCTTAGAATGTTAGGCAGTTGGGAGTCCCGCTGCTGGCTGCTGCCTCACTCCAAAGCAGCTCAAAGGGCTTAGACAGCAGGCAGCCACAGCCAGTGGTGATCGCCCCCCACTCCTGTAGCTCGGTAGGCTTAAGCATATTCCAGTTGAGAGGCTATAAGAATCTGTGCGCTCCACATTTGGGATGCTAGCTCCCGGTCATGTGGATTCTCAAGTGAGATCTTCCAATCCAGGGGTTGTACAGTTCCATGTAAAAAGCACAGTTTTCCCAGCGGGGTAATGTGTTCACTCACTGCCTCCCTTGGCTATGGGGAGGAAATTCCCCTTCCCTGTGTGGCTCTCAGGTGGGCTGCCACGCCACATTGCTCTTCCTTCTCTCTGTGGCTCACACCAGCCTTCTAGTCAATTTTTATGGGAGAACCTGGATACCTTGGTTGCTGGTGAAGAATTCACATGCTTATTATGATTTTCTCCATGGGAGCCTCTGAACACCACTGCTTCTCTTCTGCCATTTTGCCCCACCACCCTTTCTTGACTTTCTGTCTGGAGTATCTGTCCAATGCTGAAAGTGGGGTGTTGAAATCTCCAGCTATTGTAATGGGGCCTATCTCACTCTGTAGCTTTAATAATATTTGCTTTACATAGCTGTGTGCTCCAGTTTGGGTACACATATATTAAAATTATGTCCTATTGATATATTAACCTTTTTATCATTATATGGTGATGTTCTTTATCTTTTAGTTTTTGCCGTGATGTTTATTTTGTCTGATATAAGATTAGCAATTCCTGCTCCTTTCTGATTTTTATTCACATGGAATATCTTTTTTTATCCATTTATTTTTAGTCTTTCAGTGTCTTAATAGGTGAAGTATGTTTCTTCTGGGCAACACATCAATGGTTCTTGTTTTTTCATTTATTCAGCCAGTCTATGTCTTTTGATAAGACAGTTTAGTCTATTTACATTCATTGTTATTATTGTTGAGTAAGGACTTACTCCTGCCATTTTATTATTTGTATTCTGGTTGTTTTATGGTCTTCTCTTTCTTTTTTTTTGTTTGTTCTTGTCTTCTTCTAGTGAAGCTGATTTTCTCTGGTGATATGATTTAGTTTCTTGCTTTTTATTTTTTGTGTTTTCATTGTGTGTGTTTTGGTTTGAGGTTACCATGAAGCTTGCAAATGCTATACAACCCATTATTTTAACCTGATAACAATTTAACAACTATTTGCATAAACAAATAAGCAAAAANAAAAAAAAAAAAAAAAAAAAAAAAAAAAAAAAAAAAAAAGAAAGTTCTATGCCTTAACTTTGTCTGCCTGCTTTTAAATGTTTTCTTTTTTCTATTTACATCTTATTGTACTTATGTCTTGAAAGATTGTTGTAGTTATTATTTTTGATTTGTTTGTTTAGTCTTTCTACTTAGAATAAGAATAGTTTACACACCATAGTTACAGTGTTGTAATATTCTGTGTTTTTCTGCATACTTACCGCTCATTAATGCCCTTTCTTTCTGATTGAAATACTCCCTTTAGTTGTCCTGCATTTGTTGTAGGACAATTCTGGTATTGATTAAATTCCTCAGGTTTTGTTTGTCTGGAAAAGCCTTTCTCCTTCGTGTTTGCTAGATACTTTCTCTGGATATACTATTCTAGGTTAAAGTTTTTTTCCGTTTTTTTCTTTCAGCACTTTAAAAATGTCTTGCTAGTCTCTCCTGGCCTATAAGGTTTCCACTTAAAAGTCTGCTGCCAAATGTATCAGAGCTCCAATGTCTGTTATTTGTTTCTTTTCTCTTGTTACTTTTAAGATACTTTCTTTATCCTTGACCTTGGGGAGCTTGATTTTAAATGCCTTGAGGTAGTCTTCTTTGGTGTTTCATAATCTTCTTGTACTTGGATATTGATATCTTTCTCTAGATTTGGGAAGTTCTCTTTTATTAACCTCTTGAATAAACTTTCTACCTCTTCTTTCTCTACCTACTGTTTAAGGCCAATAACTCTTAGTTTTGCCCTTTTGAGTTTATTTCCTAGATTCTGCAGGCATGCTTCCTTGTTTTTTATTCCTTTTCCTTTGTCTCCTCTGTTCCTGTATGTTCAAATAGTCCGTCTTCAAGTTCACTAATTATTTCTTCTGCTTGATGCATTCTGCTATTTACAAACTCTGATGCTTTGTTCATTATACCAAGTGCATTTTTCAGCTCCAGAATTTGTGCCTGATTCTTTCTGATTATTTTAATATTTTTTGTTAAATTCATGTGATAGAATTCTGAATTTCTTTTCTGTATTGCCTTGAATTTCTTTGAGTTTCCTCAACACAACGTTTTGAATTTTCTATCTGAAAGGTCACATATCTCTGTTTTTTAAAGGACTGGTCCCTGGTATTTTATTTAGTTCTTTTGGTGAGGTTGTTTTCTTGGATGGTGTTGATGCTGGTAGATGTTGGACATTGAAGAGTTAGGTATTTACTATAGTCTTTAATGTCTGGGTTTATTTGTAGCCATCCTTCTTAGGAAGGTTTTTCAGATGTTTGGAAGTGTTTGGGTGTTGTGATCTGAGCTGTATCTACTTTAGGGGGCACCACAAGCCTGTAATATTGTGGTTTTTCCAGACTGTAGAGGTACTGCCTTGATAGTCATAGACCAGATCCAAAAGAATTATTTGGATTACCAGGCAGAGACTCTTTTCTTTTTTTCTCTTTTCTCCCAACAGAGTCTCTCTCTTTGTCCTGAGTCATCTGAAGTTGGAAGTGGAGTGACACAAGCACCCCTGACTATGCTAGGTTAAATCCGAAGGCAGCATAGCATTTGGGTCTCACCCAAGGCCTGGTATAACCATTCCCTGGCTACTGGCTGTGTTCACTCAAAGCCCTAGTGCTCTACAATCAGCAGGTGGCAAAGTCAGCCAGGCCTATGTCCTTTCCTTCAGAGTCCCCACATGGGTCCAGAGGTGCCGTCTGGGCATTAAGGACTAGAGTAAAAAACCTTAGAAGTCTACTTGGCGTTCTATTTTATTGTGGCTGAGCTGGCACTCAAACAAAACACAGTCCTTTCCACTCTTTCCTTCACTTTCCGAAGGCAGAGGTGCCTCTTCCTGTAGCCGCCACCGCCCCAGGCCTTGAGAAGTACTACCAGACTACCAGCCAATGCTCTGAAATCAGGCTGTGGTGAATACTGCCTCACCTAGGACTCATACTTCAGGGCAATGGGCTTCCCTCTGGCCAAGGGCATATCCAGAAATGCAAGTTAAGAGTCAAGTTCTAGAATTGGGGACCCCAAGAACCTTCTTGTATTCTACCCCTGTCACCATGCTGGTACCTAAGGTGCAAGACAAAGTCCCCTTTACTTTTCCCTCTCCTTTTCTCAAGCAGGAGAAGTTTTGACCAATAGCCACCACCGCTGATAATGTACCAAGTCTCACCTGAAATCAGCAAGTGTCAGAGGCTCACCAAAGGCTGTTGACATAGTCCCTGTGCATCGCTCCTTGTTATTCAGGGCTCAAGGGCTCTTCAGTTAGCAGGTGATGAATGCTGCCAGGACTGGGTCCTTTCCTTTAAGACAGCAGATTCCCTCTGGCCCATGTCTAGAAATGTCGTCTGAGATCTAGGACCAGAACAAAGGCCTTATGATTCTGACTAGTGCCTTATTCTGCTGTGGCTGAACTGATATCCAAGATGCAAGACAAAGTCCTCCCCACTCTTCCCTCTCCTGTTCTCAAGTGGAAAGATAGGGACTCTTTTGGAGTCATGAGCTGTGCAGACTGGGGTTAGGGAAGGGATGATACCAGCACTCTTCTGGCTGCCCTAGCTGCTGTCTCAGTATATCATGTGTCTCCTGAGTCCACTGTCTCTGGCCCTAGTTCTGCCCTACAACTCACCTAAGTGTTGCAGTCCTTACGGCCTATACTGCCTTTCAAATTTATATGGAGACACAGAGCACTATAGACCACCATGGTGAAGTTAGCAGGCTCTCAAGTTAGGACTACTAAGATTAGTGATTTCCCTCTGGCTAGGGCTAGTTTAAATGCTCTTTCTGTGGGCTGACATCAGCTGAATCTGATTGCATTTTTCTTTCTGCTCTAACAGAATGGCTCTAAGTTCAACACCTCAAAATTGCTGTGTTCTTCCTCCCCTAGGGCCTAGAGACACTCTTAGCACCATGAGGTGTTACGCCAGTGAGGATAAGGAGTGGGGACAGTGTTTCAGGACTTTAAAAAATCTCTTTAGTGCTTCCTTCAGTGAAACAAAGTTAAAACCAGGTACTACAAAACCAGGTAATATAAGTGCTCACCTGATTTTTGATTCTTAGGAAGGTGTTTTTTTCTGTGTAGATGTTTTTTTGATGTCCCTGCAGTGAGGGGACAATTGGTGGAGCCTTCTATTCTACCATCTTGCTCTGCCTTCTCCCTCAGTATGCTTATATTTATAGATGGCAAGCTCAGTATTTTAGAAATAAAGCATTTACTATAAAATTTGTTTTTAGTTCACATGGCCAATATGTACTATGTCTCTAGTATGCTGGACATGCTTCTAGGGAATAATTAAAAATCTGCCTAGAGAAACATAATCATTAAAACAAATGTGCCTGCATCATGATGATGAACAAGTGTGAGTGCTTCAGTTTTATTTTATTCAGGATGTTTAGACATTATGTAGAAAGTATGAAAGAGTATTCATAAAATATTTTTAAACCAGGAGCAACTGTACCAAATTAAAGCCTAGAATTCTAATTTCAATAGGAATACCACCCTGTCTAATTGGGAACACTTCTTTGTAGTTTGAAACATTTCTTCCAGTTTATGTCATAATGAATGAGAAGCTGTGGTTTTTACTGATGTTCCTGATATTTGCTGGAAC
This sequence comes from Cebus imitator, assembly GCF_001604975.1. Classification (NCBI taxonomy): domain Eukaryota; kingdom Metazoa; phylum Chordata; class Mammalia; order Primates; family Cebidae; genus Cebus; species Cebus imitator. Next base: position 1,528,712 of record NW_016107678.1, on the reverse strand, counting down.
CACCTTACAAAATTGGAGGATTAGGCAGACAGGATTAATCAGGAACTTACAGTTCTGATTTGATCCAGGTCAAGATAAATACAATCTGGAGCTCATTAATTGAAAGTTCTTTCTAACAGATTTTTAAGGTTTATTTCTCCATCTCTAAAGCAGCAGGTTCTTAAACCAGATTAAAATGTCCTACACACCACAATGTTCAAAATATTTTCTGCATTTTGTCTGTCATAGGTCATTGAATAAAAAGAATACTATCCTTCTTCATCTTTTTAGGTTGATTTGCTGAAAGCAGATGCGAATCACTGGGTTTGAGATACACTCCTAATGAAACAAAATATGCTGTGTAGCAGATCTGAGGAAACATAATTTAATGAACTTCTTCAGAGTTTCCAGTGCTTTTATTTTCATAATATATAACATTTATGTTTACCAGTATGTTTGAGACTTCTGATTTCTTACTCAATGGCCACTTTCATCATTAAAATTACTAACCCCTGACTTTTCCAGTCAGGAATGTCCTTAGATAAAATATCATATTTCTCAGTCTTGCTTGTAGCTAGGGGTGCTCAATTATATGCTAAGATAAGTTGTTGGATGGTTTTAAGGATCCTTAAGGGAAAAACAGATAGCTGGTATATGTTGATTTTTATTTTACCTTTTTCCTTTCTGCTGCCTGGCAAATGGTCATGATAATTGAACTCCAGCAACTATTTTGGACCAAGAAATGACCTTGAAGATGAACATGATGTATATTCTGTTATGGAAAAGTTCAAGACAAGCTTTCATCAAGACTGCCTCAATGTTCCCCACAACTTGACTAAATTTTAGAGGATTTCTTCCTGAATTTAGGTCTGTGGCCTCTTTTTTCTTAGAGGATTGACTTGGAGAAAACTTTCTGTTGTAATTTTTTTCTCTTTTTCTTTGACATATAAATCTTCTCCCAGGCTCTTGTCAGTTTTACAACACAGAAATGTTATTTTCAAGGACTTGGGAGCCAACCCATTGAAATGTAATAATCCAGAAAGATTGCTTTCTAATCTCCCAATTTCTGTGGGAGGGTAGGGGCCCACCTTTGTCAAGTAACACTTAGCAAACACACATAACTAATCACTTTGGCCAACCTTCTCCCTAACATCTTCCGGTTCTTTCTGTTGCCTCACCCCAGGGCTTAAAAATCCTCCCACCTTTTGTTTCTCCAGAATTGAGTTCAATCTCTGCTCTATTGAAATAGTCCTGAATAAAGTCTTCCTTGCCTGTATAACTGTTCAGTAAAATTTTTCTTTGATATCTTGGAACCTATTATTGTGTGAGAGGAGTCTATTAAAGAATGCTAGTTAACAAATGAAGAATGAATGAAAAAATTAGACAGTTGTCATGCTGTGACCCTCAGTGTACTAACTAGGAGAGAACTATTAATGGATGCTCTAATCATTAAGGGAAAAGTTAGAGGGGAACAGAATACATCAGCAGGTTGCCTAAGTAGCAGTATTCAGATAACTTATACATTGCAAAAATAAACGTATTATTATAATAGATCTAGCTGTTACCAATTTAACTAAATGGTCACCCTTAGTGTCATAGTGTCACTGGTAAGAACCTGACATTATGTGTCTCCTAATATGAGGTATATAAAATATGACACATTGCCTGTGAAATTTCCTTGTCAAAAAATGTTTTCTTTTATGCCTGCAATCTCAGCACTTCGGGAGGCTGAGGTGGGTGGATCACCTGAGGTTAGGACTTTAAGACCAGGCTGTCCAAAACATGGTAAAACCCTGTCTCTACTAAAAATACAAAAATTATCTGGGTGTGGTGGTATGTGCCTGTAATTCCAGCTACCAGGGAGGCTGAGGAGGAAGAATCACTTGAATCCGGGAGGTGGAGGTTGCAGTGGGCGGAGATCATGCCATTGTACTCCAGCCTGGGTGACAGTGAGACTCAGTCTCAAAAAACAAACAAACAAAAAAATGTTTTCCTAAATCCTACCAAGTCTCCAGAGTTAGCCATTTTGTTTTAAATGAAAATGCTTCTCTGAGAAGGCAGATAAACTAGAGGAATGAATATTTTTCTTTGATCTTCAAGACTAGTGGATGGTAGAGGCCCACAATAGGAGGAACCTGAGGAACCAATTTCCACTTGGAACTGCTGCAGCTTGACTGCAAAATTGTGGACTTGTTTTTATGTGAATATAGAAATGAACTTCTGTCTTATAGAAGGCAGTGTATTTTAGAATTTCTGTTGTATGAAATGAACACTGATAGAAAGTTTGAGAACCTAAATTATGGTTTCTTGAAATCAGCAAAACTGTGGTAACAAACCTTTCTCTCTGCGTTAAAGTGGCAGAGCCACTATAAAAATGGCGTGAGTGGACAAACTCTATTTACATGTATTTAAAACAGATCAATCCAAAAGCAGTGTAGATTGACCACCTAATCGAAAAATCTAATTAGCATCACGTGAAAATAAAATATAATAAATAATAATAGCTAAATGTCCTTGAAGGCAAAATCTTAGAAATATAAAAGGAACAAAAAACTTTAGTCTAAACTTCTCTTTGTACAAATGTGAAAACTCATTTCCAGAAGGTAGAGTGACATCTCCAAGGTTATACAGCTTATTAAAAGCACAGCTGGGCCTAAAACTCAAGCCTTCACATTTTTGAGAGCGTTTTATTTCCACTGCCAGCAAAAAAACGGGAGAAAGTGAACATGTTCTAAGGTTGTTGAGTCTACTTTAGAAGTTCCACTGAAGTTATAGAAGAGGATTGTTAAGTTAGGAAAATTTCCCTGTGGATTAGATGGTATTTAAATGGAAATTCTGGAAAAAAAAAAGACAAATAAATTTCAACTTTAATCAGTATGGTACAAATACATGTTTTAATCACTTATAAAGAAGGGACCAATGCATTAATTGAAGATGTGACAGCACAAAAACATGTCTTCCAAATGTTAAAATAAAGAGCTGTTCTATTTTGATCAAACAGAAAATTAACAATAAATGGATACTATCTGTTTTTTAAGAACAAGTTGTTTATTATTATTTTTTTTAATTAGACTTTAAGTTCTGGGGTATATGTGAAGAACGTGGAGGTTTGCTGCATAGGTGTACACGTGCCATGGTGGTGTGCTACACCCATCAACCCATCATCTACATTGTTTCTCCGAATGCTGTCCCTCCACTAGCCCCCCACCCCTGACAGGCCCGGAGTGTGATGTTCCCCTCCTTGTGTCCATGTGTTCTTGTTGTTCAACTCCCACTTACGAGTGAGAACATGCGGTGTTTGCTTTTATGTTCTGTGTTAGCTTGCTGAGAATGATTGTTTCCAGCTTCATCTATGTCCCTGCAAAGAACATGAACTCATCCTTTTTTATGGCTACATAGTATGCCTTGGTATATATATGCCATATTTTCTTCATCCAGTCTATCATTGATGGGCATTTGGGTTGGTTCCAAGTCTTTGCTATTGTTGAACAGTGCTGCAGTAAATATATGTGTGCATGTGTCTTTATAGTATAATGATTTATAATCCTGTTGGTATATACCCAGTAATGAGATTTCTGAGTCAAAAGGTATTTCTGGTTCTAGATCCTTTAGGCATTACTACACTGTCTTCCACAAAGGTTGAACTAATTTACTCTTCCACCAACAGTGTAAAAGCATTTCTATTTCTCCACATCCTCTCCAGCATCTGTTGTCTCCTGACTTTTTAATGATCACCTTTCTGACTGGCGTGAGATGGTATCTTATTGCAGTTTTGATTTGTATTTCTCTAATGATCAGTGATGATGAGCTTTTTTCTTTATATGTTTGTTGGCCACATAAATGTCTTCTTTTGAGAAGTGTTTGTTCACATTCTTCACCTACATTTTGATGTGTTTGTTTTTTTCTTCTAAATTTATTTCAGTTTTTTGTAGATTCTGGATATTAGCCCTTTGTCAGCTGGATAGATTGCAAAATTTTTCTCCCATTCTCTAGGTTGCCTGTTCACACCAATGATATATTTTTTTTTTTTTCTGTGCAGATCACTTTAATTTAATTAGACAACATTTGTCAATTTTGGCTTCTGTTGTCATTGCTTTTGGTGGTTTAGTCATGAAGCCTTTGCACATGCCTATGTCCTGAATGGTATTGCCTAGGTTTTCTTCTAGGGTTTTTATGACTTTAAGTCTTATTTTTAAGTCTTCAATTCATCTTGAGTTAATTTTTGTATAAGGAAGGAATCCAGCTTCAGTTGTCTGCATATGGCTAGTCAGTTTTCCAAACGGCATCTATTAAATAGGGAATCTTTTTCCCATTGCTTGTTTTGGTCAGATTTTCAAAGATCAGATTGCTGTAGATTTGTGGCATTATTTCTGAGGCCTCTATTCTCTTTCATTGGTCTGTATATCTGTTTAGTGCCAGTACCATGCTCTTTTGGTTACTGTAGCCTTGTAGTACAGTTTGAAGTCAGGTAGTGTGATGTCTCCAACTTTTTTTTTTTTTTGCTAAAAAATTGACAGATAAAACTGTGTGTATGTACCATGCGTGACATAATGTATTGAAGGATATACATTGTGAATGACTAAATGTAGCTAAATAACAAATGCATTACCTCACATCATTATAACTGTTGTCATAAGAGCACGTTATATTCACTTTCTTTGCAATTTTCAAGAATACAATAAATTATTAACTACAGTCAACATTATTAACAAGTATATTGTACAGTAGGTCTCTTGAACTCATTTTTTCAATCTAACTTAACTTTTGTATCCTTTGGCTAACATCTCCCCAAACCCTCATCCCCATTAATTACCCTTACCCTTGATAACTGGCATTTTAGTCTGTTTTTGTGAGGTCAACATTTTTAGATTCCACATAAGAGTAAGATAATTCAGTATTTGTCTTTCTGTGCCTGGCTTTTTTCACTTAACATAATGTCCTTCAGGTTCATCTGTGTTTTCACAAATGAAATAATTTTGTTCTTTTTTAAAATGACCAAATGGCATTCCACTGCATATATATGCCACATTTTCTTTATCCATTCATTCACTGGCAGACACTTAGAATGATTTCATATCTTGGCTACTATGGATAATGCTGCAGTGAGCATGGGAGTGCAGATATCTCTTCAACACACTGATTTCATTTCCTTTGGATTTGTATGCAGTAGTGGGATTGCTGGATCATATGGTAGTTCTATTTTTGGATTTTTGAGGAACCTCCACACTATTTTCCATAATGGTTGTACTAATTTACATTCCCATCAACAGTTTGTAAGCATTTGACCACACTTTTGTCTTTTTTTCTAATACCTATTTTTACAGATGTGAGGTGATTTCTCACTGTGGTTTTAATTTGCATTTCCCTCGGTTAGTGATTGTGAGCCTTTTAAAAATTGCCTTTTGGACATTTGTATGTCTTCTTTTGAGAAATGTCTATTCAGATATTTTGCCCATTTTTGATCAGGTGATTTTCTTGCTTTAGAGTTCTTTTAGTTGCTTACGTATTTTGGATATTAACCCCTTCTCAGATGCATAGTTTATAAATGTTTTCTTGATTCTGTAGGTTGTCTCTTTACCTTGTTGATTGTTTCCTTTGCTGCACAGAAGCTTTTTAGTATGATGTAATCCAGTTAGGGATAAGGAAAAATTTCATCATGCATTTCCTACGCAGTGATCATCCTATGTGTTATTTACTTTCTGGGAACAAATTTATCTGTCAAGCCTTACAAACTGCCACTCAAATATCTCTAAAACTCTGCCTGTCCTCCCCTCTTATCCAGTTTCATATTTATAATAAATACATTAATAAATAATGGCTTAAATATTATGCCTCTTATTTTAGAATTGTCAAAAATGTGTTATTCTGAGATAAGGTTTACTTTGGAATATATAGTGCAGCAAAAATCAATACCATGTACTGTGACCTGAGAACTTTCACCATTTGCCAGACATTTGTATGGCACATGGAATGTTCTCTTTAGTCATTTGTCCTAGCCTTTTCCTACAATATTATGATAGTTTTCTGTAGATGTCTTTATTCTGAGCATTGATAATTATAAATTAAAATTTCATGTGAACAATAATATAAGGCATTTAAGACATAATTCTGCAATATGGCAGAATGAAATAAAATTGAAACAACAAACCAGTAACATTGGGAAAAAAAGGTGAGCACTTAAGGCCATGAATGAAAAAATACTTAGGCACCAGAAACAAAGAAAGAACTCTGTTAGAAATGTGCACAAACCCTGAAGATGGATGGCTTGCCAAATATTAGAAACGTCATTTATAGATAGTGCCCATAGCCTAAGGAACACAGGGCCTTCAGGGAAAGCAGCTCTTGCTGAAGATGGTCTAAAATATGAACCAGATGAGGCTGAATAAGCATTGGAAAAATATTAAAGGCTTTGAGTTAATTATGTCACATTCAGAAAAATGAAGAAAGAAATTGATTCATGAGCCAAGAGTAGAAATGAATAAAGAAAACTACTATATAGAAATTCTAAAAATAAAAATATGTAATCAATGACATTAAATAGATAGGTTCTAGATATATTTGATACATATCTGTAAGGGATTAATTAATTGGAAGATAAATCTAAGGAAACAGACTAGACCAGTGCTTCTCTACATGAGGTCTGTGGACTATTGTAATTCTATCAACTATTATCCGGCTGAGAAGAGGTAAGTATAGAAATTGATAGTAAGCATTTAGAATATTTTATAACAAGTTGACAAAATAATTTTATATTGTTAATCTAAGAACAAAAAGATTGAGGCTTGTCTTTTGTCTTATTTCATTTTTTCTAGTCACTTATGTTTCTAAAAGTTCCATCTACAGTAGATTGGAAAAAATAAAACTGGCCCCTTACCTTAAATAGGTTAAAAAGAACTCAACTAGACTATAAAAGAGAGAGATAAAGGGGCAGAAGTAATAAAATAAAAATTGGGGAGGGATAGGGAATTAACAATCTAGTAGGCCTTGAATTGTTGATACCCAAGGGGCTCATATAATGCCTTTGTAGTAAATGTATCTTCCATATCAGATGAAGGGGTTTTTAAAAAAATTTTATAACATAATTATATAAACTAGAATCATTCCAAAGAAAACAGCTTGTATGATCACTCTCCTAATGCTCTGTTATGATAGTGGTATATTCTAAAGGAGCAAACAGGTAATTACCTTAATACAGAAAGCAAGCAGGGGACAACTGTTTTACACAGTGTAGCCCAAAGCAGCTTCTCTTTTTTCCTCTCTCATTTCTTTGACTTCTAATTTTAGTGCCTTTCACTCAAAATCTTTTATAAGAACAACATTTCCAGCATATTTAAAAGTGAGGTTAAAAAATATTGTATTATTGCAAACCACCATAAGATGCTGCCTTATATATATATAGTTTTGTAATTTACAGTTTCCTAATGGTTGAAAATTACATTAAGTCCTTAGTGTTAGATGTGTTACTTTGCATAATTTTGTAGTATTTCTTTTAAGCTATTAAGAGCTCTATGGACAAAACAACTGGCCAATTCTGGCTTAATGGAATTAAGAGCTCTTAATAGCTTAAAAGAAATTTTTTATTTTAATTTTCCTTTGCCCATAAGAGGGGCAACATATCTATTTCAAGATGTGTTAGAGCTACATTCAACCAGTCTTATTCTGTTGTTACACGGAGAAAAAATAGTAAGTATTCCAATACAGATGAGAATTAGAGCCTCATAAAAGGCAGTAATTATCAAATGTCTTTAGTGTGTTCCTCAGCTGCACCTGGTGTCCACGCTACTGACCACAAAATGGCATGGTGAGTTTTGTGTTGAACAATAATGCAAGGACACAGAGAGAGGAACATCACACATCAGGGGCTAATAGGGGGTAGGTGGGTAGTGGAGGGATAGCATTAGGAGAAATACCTAATGTAGATGACTGGTTGGTGGGTGCAGCAGACCACCATGACACGTGTATACCTAGGTAACCTGAATGTTTTGCATATACACTCCACTACTTAAAATATAATAAACAACAACAACAACAAAAAGAAAAAGATGGTGGGTTTTAAATCTAGGAAACATTACCAGGGATAGTTAGATGTGGTTCTTTATTAGTCTTTGTTCACTTTGTTTTTCACATTATCTGTTTTCATTTGCCAGTAAGGGCATGAGGATATATCCTCAGAATGTAGGGTTATACATATATATTTTGTATGCTTTTTTATGTATTGTGCTACAGGTGGAAACTTTAAGAATCAAATTAATGTTATTAAAAAACCCTCTCATACCTTAACCATTTATATGAAACCTTTCTACTAAAATAGCAAAGCTAAGTTTTTGCTGACTGAAAAGAGTAGCATTGCTTGGTTAAATAAACGTGATATATAGACTATGAAGGCAATTGAAGAAATAAAAAAAAGTGTACATTTTGAGAAAATAGCACAAAATATTTAGTTAAACATTTTAGAAGAAAACTTTTGCAAGTTTTAACTTTAATTTTTAAAATAATTTAAAAATCTCAATATACAGACAAATTTTCTAAATTATTATTTCTTGATTTTTTAGATAGAATAGGAGCTCAGGGCTTGGAATTAGAGAGACCTGGGTTTGAGTCTATGCAAATTCTCTCTCTAAACTTCAGCCTCGTCAATTAAACAACAACAAAAAATAAAAGCACCAGTCTTACAGAATTGTGATTAGGATTACATTTATAAATTGATTGCAAAGTGATAAACATGGAGCCTACCATATCAACAGAACTCAGTGAATGCTAATGCATTATTATTTTTACCATTATTACTACTATTGTTACTACACGTTATTACATTATCAAGTCACATATTCTTAAGTGGTTGTTGATAGTACAGACAGCCATAGTGCTAGGTTCCTCAGACATGATGGGGAAGCGATGTGTTGGCATTATTATTGCTCTTTTTTCTTTCTTTCTTTTTTTTTTTTGAGTTGATGACATGCTATAAAAATGTGTTTCTTTTTACAGTACTCTTCTGACACATTTACATACACAGGCTTAAGAGGTAAATCTAATCATACTTATTTAAAGATGCATTATGTGCTGTTTTCTTTCAGTGATAGAACTGTTTTATCAAACAAAGGACTTTATAATCAAGACTTGATAATATGTTATTACAGCATGTTTCTTATCTTTTTGCATTAGTCCTTATTATGACAGAATAACATGTATAATGTGTTTTCTAACAGTGACTACAGATAATGTACTTAATGTTGTGTGTCAATCAACCTTGGTCAAAAATTTATTTTTACCTTTATTAACTATATAATGTCTTTGTAGTAAATGTCATGATCTACTTTATTCTCTGATAAAGAAATTATTGGTAGTAAACAGACCAAATGATGTTTTTGGCAATGGGAATATTCAATGTAAGTAAGAAAATAAGGAAAAATCATAGTTTAATAGATTCTTTTGGGGATAGTGCATATTGCCATGTTACATCTTTTCTATGATTAGTGAGAATGTGACAATTTAAAAATGTTCATACTAACTCAATCCCAAATCTTTCTTGAGGCAGAATGGCCAATTTTGACAAAATATAGTTAGTTACATTGATGACTTGACACCAGAGATTGAGCTAAACTGGATTTCTTGGAAACCGGAGCCAGTGCCTCGATAAGTCAAACTGCTCTTCACATTTTTGGAGGACTCCAATGGATTTATTTTTTTTCTATATTTTATAGAATATATTTTCTATAAATGTCTCCTGATATATATCTTGACATCAATAAGGCATATGTTTTTAATATTGTCCCATTTGTCTAGTTTTGTTTTAGTTACCTGTGCTTTTGTTGTCTCAGACACAAATTCTTTGCCTAGACCAATATCCTAGAGTGTTTACCCTATGTTTTCTTCCAGTAGTTTTATAGCTTCAGATCTTCTGATTAAGTCTTTAATCCATTTTGAGTTGATTTTATGTATAGTGAGAGAGATCAGGATCTAGTTTCATTCTTCTGCATGTGGTTATCCAGTTTTGCCAGTCCCATTTATTGAAGAAGATGTCCTCTCCCCAATGTATGTTCTCGTCACCTTTGTTGGAAATCAGTTGACTGTAAACATGTACATTTATTTCTGGGTTCTCTATTGTGTTCTGTTGGTTTTTGTGTCTGTTTTTACACTGATACCATGCTCTTTTGGTTACAATGGCCTTGGAATACACACACGCGTGCACACACACACACACACACACACACACACACACACATATATATACACACTTTAAGTTCGGGGCTACATGTGTAGATCTTGCAGGATTGTTACACAGGTATACACATGCCATGGTGGTTTGTTGCATCCATCACCCCGTCATCCACATTAGGTATTTTTCCTAATGTTATCCCTCCCCAATCCCCCTACCTGCTGCTATTCCTCCCCTAGCCTCCCCACCTCCCCCAACAGGACCTGGTGTGTGATGTTCCCCTTCCTGTGTCATGTGTTCTCATTGTTCAAAACCCACTTATGAGTGAGAACATGCAGTGTTTGGTTTTCTGTTCTTGAGTCAGTTTGCTGAGAATGATTGTTTCCAGCTTCATCCATGTTCCTGCAAAGGACATGAACTCATCCTTTTTTATGGCTGCATAGTATTTTGAAGTCTGGTAGTGCATTGCTCCCAACTTTGTTCCTTTTGCTCAGGGTTGCTTTGACTTTCTTTTCTTTCTTTTTTTTTTTCCTATATACATTTTAGAATTGTTTTTTCTATTTCTGTGAAATATGCAATTGGTATTTTGATAGTAATTGCATTGAATCTAAATTGTTTTGGGTAGTGTGCTCATTTTAACAATATCAATTCTTTGAGTTTATGAGAATGGGATGTCTTTCCATTTGTTTGTGTCCTCTCCAGTTTCTTTCATCAGTGTTTTGTAGTTTACTTTCCTTCTAAAGGTCTTTCACCTCCTTGGTTAAATTTATTCCTAGGTATATATTTTTTGTAGATATTGTAAATGGGATTGTCTTCTTGATTTTTTTTTTTCCAGCTAGTTCATTATTGGTGTATAGAAACACTATTGATTTTAGTATGTTGATTTTGTATTCTGCAAATCTACTGAATTTAGTGATTAAATCTAGGAGTTTTTTGGTAGAGTCTTTTATTTTTTCTAAATATAAGGTTATATCGTCAGCAAGAGAGATACAAAAAAAATTAAAAAGTGTGCAAAAACATAAATAGACATTTCTGAAAAGAAGATCAAGGAGGCAACAGGCATATTTTAAAAAATGCTAAACGTTACTAATCACCAGAAAAATGCAAATCAAAACCACAATGAGATATCATCCTACCTCAGTTAGAATGGCTATTATCAAAAAGACAAAAAATAACAAATGCAAGTGATGATATGGAGAAAAGCATACTCTTATACACTGCTGGTAGAATGTAAAGTATCGCTATTATGGAAAACAGTATGGAGATTTTTCATCAAATAAAAAATAGAACCATCATATGATCCATCAATCCCACATCTGGATATTTATCCAAAAAAATAAGAAAATCAGTATGTTGAAGAGACATCTGTACTCTCATGTTCATTATTTTCAAGTATTATTGACAATAACCAAGGTATGGAATCAACCTAAGTATCTGTAAATGAATGAAAGGATAAAGAAAATGTGATACACACACACACACACAATGGAATACTATTTAGCCATAAAATGGAATGAATCATGTCTGCTGCAGCAACAGGGATGGAACTGGACGTCATTATTTTAAGTGAAATAAATGAGATATAGAAAGACAAATTTTGCATTGTCTCACTCATATGTGGGAACTTAAAAAAAAAAAAGTTGATTTCCTGAAAGTAGAGACTAGAGAATGGTAATTACTGGAGGCTGGGAAGGGTGTGGATGCATATGTGTGTGGAGGAGAAATGAAGAGAGATTGGTTAATGGATACAAACAAACAATTAGAAGGAGTAAGTTCTAATGTTCAATAGCAGAGTAAGGTGACTATAGTTAACAACGTGTTGTATATTTCAAAATAGCTAGAAGAGAGGATTTGAAATGTTCCCATCATATACAAATGATAAATGTTCTAGGGGATGGATATCCTAAATACCCTGATTGATCACCACATTCTCTGCCTATAAGAAAATATCACATGTACCCCATAGATATATAGCAGATATTTTGTATCAATATAAAATAAAATTTACAAGGAAGCCATATGCATTACACAATAGAAAAAAGCATGTTGGGGATTTAGAATATTTCAAAGATTAAAGAAGCCAAGTTGTGTTACTTGGAGTTAAGGAAAAGACCAGGGAGAAAACAAGAAATCAAAATGCAGAAATAATTTCTATATTTGCAACAGAGTTTTAGATGAAGGGAAGAATGGGAGCATTCTATGATAGCAGCCTGATGCCCGTACATTATATAATTTTTTCTTTTACTGCAAACTAGCTCTTGTAAGGACTGGAGAGGGAGGGAAGGAGTGCGGGGAAGAGAGAAAGAGAGAAAGAGAGAGAGGGAGGGAGAGAGAGAGGGAGAGAGAGGGGAGAGAGGAAGGGAGGGAGGGAGAATATGAATAACTCTCAATGCGAGTTCAATGTGAGTTTGCTCTAAATTTTTGACATTCTTTAATGCAGATCAATGCAGTGGCACCACAAAAACTTGTCATAAAACTGTAATACCAGTGGGTAAACTTGATACCTAAAGCTATCCCTTCAGACAGAGGGTTGTCTAAATACTTATGCCTGAGTATTTGTCTAAAATTTGAACTGATCTTTCTCTACTAAAAAAATCAAATGTGTGTCCAGGTTTCTGAGAATATATGTATTCTTGATGTATTTCCACTTAAGGTTAATTTTCAGACTCAAAGATGGAATCACAGCCAAAACAATATTTGATTCTGAACTGACTGGAATTCAAGTGACTGGGGAATGATAATTCAAAAGTTTCCTGCTGCTAAAGGACAATAGATGTCATGAATTAGCAGATTATCCGCATCCCAACATTACAGTTGAAGGAGCTGAGTTGAAAGGGCATAGAGATTGGGAAAGTTGTAAATACAGATGGATCATTTCTGAGCTGTGATCAGTTGAATGAACAATAAGCTCTATAATGCTTTCGAAGGGCTTATTTTTTTTCACGTTCAAAAGAGATGCTTATTTGTTTATGTGTATATTTGGCTTAACATGTTATTTTTGAAAATGAGTTTTCTTAAATATGCCTAAAAGTTTATAGCGTCTTAGCAAAATCACACAGCTGAAAGATATTTCCATTGCTGCTTTTGATACCCTATCCTTTGGTCTAGAGTTTCTGGAGTTGTTAGTAGTGTAGAACATTCAGAAATTTCCTATATAGTCTTTAATTCTAAATATAAAATTGTTTCTTTTGCAATTTATTGTTTTTTCCTTTAACGTTCTGTTTTCTTGAGAGTGATATAACGGCCATACAATCAATTTGGAATTATGGGCCAATTGAACTGCCACATGGATTATGAAAGAAAGGAGGGATGTGGGATGGGGACAGCCAGTACTCTCTTTTTCTCTGAAAGTCCTAGAGGATGAATATTTTCACAATACACTGGAACCAAAAGACAAGGTTTAAACAAATGAGTGGAATGAACTTTAGATTTATTACCTTTTCCTTTGCCAGAAAATTTGCACTTCCATGTGGAAAATGTAGGTGAGGTAGCCAGGTTTCAATTTAATGTGAAATTTATCAAAATCTTGTTAGCACTAAGAGAGAAGCATAGTCTGGCTCTTTCCCTTTAGGCTTATGCAGATTTATAACACAGACTTGGTGATCATTCTTTCTCCTGCCCACGTCTGAGATTTGAGCTTCATGGATTTAAAATACTATTGCTTGCTTATATAATTTTTTCTTATTTGTTAATACTTTTTGATAAAAAAATATATTTAGAATTAGTAATAGCTGATAATATTCTATCATTTGCTTTGTTTTGTCTATTTTGTCAGTATTTAACTACATTATTTAACTTGCTTTAATTTTTTCCACTTAAAATAGTAATGGCTTATTTTTAAACTATTATTAATATAATGTTATAATTATAGACAGTTTTATATATTTAAACATTCTAAAGAAGAAATAAAATCATCTAAAATCTAATCCCCAGAGATAAATCATGGCCTGATGCATATTTGGTAATTTTTAAAAAATTTATTACACACACACACACACACACACACACACACACACACACGTATACACACGTTTTTGTTTCAGAATAAAAAGGGATTATATTGTTTAAACAGTTAAATGTCTTATGCCTGCTATTTAATTTTCTATCTCAAACATTTTCCCTTTTGGTATCTTGAATAATATTTATAAAAATATCTTCCACATTTTATTCTTAATTAAAAACATAATTTTTAATTGCTGAACATAAATTTTAATTTATTTTCCTCTGGAATCTATAACATCATTGAATCAAATAACAGAGTCACAGTAAATTTTCTTCCAGTTTAACAGCTTGTAACCGTGGAAAGTTGTTGGCTATTTTTATGGCTCTTTTTGTGTGCTTTGTAAGACAATTCCTAAATATTAAAATGTCAAATATATGCAAACTAATTAAGGAATGTAATTTCTTATTTGGGGAAACTATGTTGCCTATGTTGGCCTTGAATTCCTGGGCTCAAAGAATCCTCCCACCTCAGTCTCCTGAATAGCTGAGACTATAGGTATTCACCACCATGCCCAGCTAAGAACTGTAACTTCAAAGAGAATACTTAACGATTTATAAAATAATACATACACTATAACTGAGTTTACAGATTTGTAGATTTTCAATAGAATAACTCATTATTGATTAAATTCATTCTTTTTTTATTGCATTTTAGGTTTTGGGGTACATTAAATTCATTCTTTCAAAATAAATGTTTACTGAGTGCCTACTATGTGTCACAGGCTATTCTAATCACTAGAAATAAAGCAGTGAACAAGTTAGATTCCCTGCCCTCTTGGAGAATTACATATTCCTGTGGAAAACCAAAAATAAACAAGAGTAAGTAAGTATATACATTTGTGGTAACTAGACACAAGGGCTATAAAGATAAATCAAACAGAGTGAAAGGATGTAGAGTTTTTGGGGATCTGTATGAAGTGGGCCTATTTCAGAATGCTTGGTAAATGAAGGCCTTTCTATTAATAAGAAGGGAATATTTGAGCAGGAGAATTGTTGTGGTCTTTGGTAGCAAATATAGGCTGCTTTCTCTTTCTTAATCATACCTTTATCTCACGGAATAATCTTCCCAAGATAGCAGTTAGCATATACTACTCTTTTAAAAATGAAAGGAAAAATTTAAAAACCAAAACCAAAACAAATGAGAACCCAAACCCATAATGTCTCCTTAGTATGCAGAGGAGAAACAGTGAACACCCATTCTGGCTTGCAGAGCACTCTGCATTCTGGCCCTTGGTTTTCTTTCCAGCTTTTTGTCTCCCCTCACCCCAGTATGTTACTTCCGCATCAAACACACATATTTATTTCTTTCATACGATCAAGCTATATTCCTTCCTCTGGCATTGCTTTTTCCTTTATGTTACGAATGACTTGCTTTCTACTTTTCCAAAGCAGTCCATTTGTAAAGACTTAACTCCAACCCTACTTTCTTAGGTAATTATTTATTGAATTTGGATTTATGAATAATATTTTTGGATATAAAAACATTGAAGAATTTACTTATTTAGCACTAGATATATAAAAACATTTAAATTTCTAGAACCCGTTTTCTTTCCTTAAATGCTTAATAGTCAACATCATTTAATCAGCCTCAGCGATACTGCACTGATTTGTACACTGGTAAAAGCATTCATATCTTTACTATTTATTTGGTAGCTTAGGTGTATATATCCATTTCTCCTCTCTCCCTCCATCTACTTATCAGCCTTTGATTCATCCATCCATCCCTCCAACCAATTTTTCCACTCTTTATCTATCCATCTACTCACCCATCCATTTACCCATATTAACACACACACGGACACATGACTTTGGATGTGAAATATATCAAAAATAACATTTATATTCTTTCTCTTTAACCAGACTTGAAGCTCAGTTGAACAGGTCATAGGCCTCCTTGTGGTCTCAGGTCTCGTTTACTGACAAGCTTATATAACAAATGCTCAATAAATACGGGTACAAGATGAAAATCCTAAGTTGAAAACATCACTGTTTGTGTAATGACCTTCTCTAGAATATCTATTTTTAGCTAAGTTAATAATTTAGGCCCTGTTGGCATTCAGAGAGAGGAGCAGAAGAACTCTTCTAGTTATGTGATTCAAGGAATCTCATAGTAGCTCATAAAAACATACTAGTCACTTTACTTTTTCATGCCTCTTGAAACCCATTTATAAAACAGAGGTAGCATTTTTCCTCCTTACTTCATAGAAAGATGAAGGGAAAAGATGAAAGGACATGTGTAAATGCCCATGAGCTATTTTGAGGAGAGGCTGTAGATGCCATAATAAGTATTCAGCCTCACAAGAAATGAGCTTTCCTCAGTCAGTGATTTTCACCTTATTTTCTGCAAAGCCTAGGGTTCTCTTTCCTTGAAGAATCTCCAGGGGCAAGTAGAAGTAAGAGGTGGGGCTGTGTGTGAGCAAGATACTCACTGCAGCTTCCATCAGAATCATCATACATTTGTACATTGTGCCTACGCTCTGGAAAAGTTTGCCTCTGGAGAAATGTATCTATTTCCTCTTTCGTAGAATGGGAAAAATAATATTTCTCATTTCAGAGGGCCATTGCACCAATTGAATAAATTATTACAGAGAAAATACTTGAAAGAGTATTGAATTAGTGGTGTTAGAAAAGTTAGCTGCTATAATATTAGTGACCTTTATTTACACATGTTTACCACATACTAAATATTCTCAGCTTCATGTGCTTTTTGATGTTTGTTGTTACTAGAAGATATGCTCAGAAGAGTGGGAATTTTTGTTTCTTTTGTTTCATGATTGTCTCTAGCTCCTACAGCAGTACTAATACATAACAGACACTCAGTATTTATTGAACAAATAAATCCAATTAAGTTTTCTCTCTCCTTCCTTGCCAGATCTTCCTTTTACCCTGCCCTTATTGTACTGTCTGGTAGACTTTTTCCCTTGTAACTTGATATTTCTATTCTGATACAATCATGACACCTAGATATATAGGACTGTTAGAATTGTATGTAAACTAAAAATAAATAGGCTAAGAGGCAATGCCTATGAATTTGATGATGAACTTCATGAGAAGAGACTCTTTTTACTAAATAATTTATGCCTTATGATTAGCAAAATACCTGGTATATTGTAGTGAACACCTAATTCCTTTTGATGAATGATGGAATGAACATATCAATGACAGAATGAAATAAAATAATACCTTTCTTGACTACTTCACTGGTTTTTTGGGGGGTTGTATTGCCTATAGGTCCAGTTTTAAGACAAAGTTTCATATAGAAAAAATATTGTAACTATAAAATAATATTGCCATTTTATGTATTCTGTTACACATTGTGATAAGCCACCATAGAGTAAAGTTTATAGAACTTAGAACTTGTCTATTTTATTTCATTCTTAATTTTAAATTGACCAGAGATTCAAATTTCTAGCTTAGATAAAAGTAAAGAAGATCAAAAACGGGTTGCGAAATCTGTACATAGTTTTGTTTTTAGAGTATCCCTGAAAGAAGAGGGTTGTAAAATGTGTGAATATATCTGATTTTGCAAATTGATTTGATTTGCCATCTTAAAAGCAGAGTAATTTTTTTTTGAATTTGCAGGGCCTGAAGAAAATTATCATTTTTAGGAGAAGTTTGCTTACTTAACACAATCTGCTAATTAGATTCTTGATTTCTGAAAACACTGAGTGTATGAGGTTGTGTCCCCCAAATATTCATGTACTGACTTCTTCAAGGCATCCTGAAAAAGTGGATGGACTTGGAGATCCTACAGAGATTGATATCTATAGCAATGTGGTTCACTTGGAACAACAGCTCATCTCATACACAAGACATCATAATAAACAATCCTGTTAATGGGCTCAGTTTAATCCAAGTCACTTTTGACTTCCTCTGATATCCTTCACTTCGGATAGCAGTTTTTGTGTCCCTACTCTTAGCAATATTTCCTGAATTGTTTCTGAATATGTAGTCTGAAGGGTCACAAATCATTATGCCTAACTTAAAAATTCATAATTAAGCCTAAAACATCTGGTTCTGAAGTATTTGTGCTTAAATACATTCCACTTAGGTTTCTGGAGTAAAGTGAAATGATTTGTTGTAAAATGTTGACTACATAAGTGGCTTTCATTTCTCTGAGAATATTTTTATATAATTTTTTTATTTTCATGTATATTATAAATTTACTGTGAAATGTAGAATTAATGTTCATTTGTGAGAAGAATATAAGGCATAATAATAAATTAAGCAAGTCTTTATCTCTTTCTCCTTTGTTCAGGACCTTGGTGTTTTTGTGAAATAAAGTTACCTAGAGCACTTGAGTTTGTTTTCTTCCACTGATTAACTTTTTATGTCTAGTAAAATACTTAATCTCTCTTTGGTTTTAAATTCAAATTACAATATCTCTCTTGTTTTTGCCATAAAATGTTGGGAAGGAATGAGCGAGAAAAATACTTGTGACCAAGCTTCTAAAGTGCTATATAAATGCAGTAATTATATCAAGAGGAAGGTAGTTGAATGCTCTAATCTCACTGACCAGCCGTCAGACTTAGAGTCCAGGCAGGACAACAATAATCCTTGTAAAAATTTCTAAAGTGTTTACTTCTGTCCCTGGAGCTGCAATGAAGTGTTTCAGATAAAAGTGCAGCAGGATCAACAGATGAACTATGAGGGAATAGTGAATAGCGATTACTCAGTACAGTGGTTTTCAAATTTTAAGGGCACAGAAACTTTTGTTCAAATAACATGTTTTGAGGAGGTCAGATACATGATACAGTAACAAAGCTGCCTTTGCTGGAGAGGAAAGCAGATGTTCAGGTGTCCCAATGATTCTCCTGCTGCTGATTAAGTACTAAATTCAGTTTGAAAACAATGTAGTCTGAAAGAAGAGCTGTGGTGATGAAGCCATTCTGAGGGCACGTTACAGCCACAGCCCTGTAGTCAGCATGGAGCTCTACCTCCCTTGTCAGACAATCAAATTTGCTGGCCTAGCTGCAGAGTTTCCAATGTGCTCACTGAGATCAGATTTTAAAGCACAAATGTGAAATGATTTAGGATTATTATTAAATATGGCAACCTTAGAATTCAACCTTTCAATGATAATTAAGCTTAACAATTATTCAGTCCATTGGTTTTCAAATTGTCTAATCCATTGGTTTTCAATTGCTAAATAAATTAGTTGCAATCCACTGGTTTTCCGTCCATTGATTGACCAATCCACTGGCTCCTGGAAGAGCATCTTGGGGGCCATGTGAGGGCTGGGGAGAGATTGAGGAGGAAACAGCAAAGACCTAGATCTGCTTTATAAGTGTTGTTTTCTTAATTAGTCATTTTATGTGTTGATTTTTAAAAATTCAATTGTTTCTTTTTTCCATTTTTTTTTTTTTTTCCAAGACAGAGTCTCGCTCTTTTGCCAGGCACCAGGCTGGAGTGTGGTGCGATCACAGCTCACACTGCATCTTGCCTCTTGGGTTCAAGCAATTCTCCTGCCTCAGCCTGCCAAGTAGCTGGGACTACAGGCACACATCACCACGCCCAGCTAATTTTTCTATTTTAGTAGAGATGGGGTTTCACCATGTTGGCCAGGATGGTCTAGATCTCTTGACCTTGTGATCCACCTGTCTCGGCCTCCCAAAGTGCTGGGATTACAGGCGTGAGCCACTGTGCCCCGCCCCCTTTTTTCCATTTTAATTGAGATTATGTTTGATAAATAAAAACTGTTTCAGGTATACGACATTATGATTATAGAGAGAAACAATTACTGCAATCATGCTAATTAACATATCCATCACTTTACATAGTATATACTACGTTGTTATTAACCACAGTTATTAGATCACCAGAATGTATTGATCTTACAACTGAAATTTTTTACACTTTGACTATCGTCTCTCCCCTCTTCCAGGCCCTGGTAACCACCCTTCTGCACTCTAAGTTTGACTTTTTTAGATTTCACATGTCAGTGAAATCACGCAGTGTTTGTCTTTCTGTATTTGGCTTATTTCATTTAGCATAATGGCCTCCAGTCTCATTCATGCTGTTGCAAATGCAGAATTTTCTTCTTTTTATGGCTGAATCATACTCTGGGACATGTTTGTGTTTTATACACTGAGGTATTGATAGACAGATTATTTTTTATATTTTGGCTGTTGTGAACAATATTACAATGAACTTGGAGGTACAGATATCTCTTTGAGATACTGACTTAATTTTCTTTGGAAACCCATTGGGGGGTTGCTGGATAATATGATAGTTTTATTTTAAAATTTTTGAGGAATTTCCATCTGTTTTTCATAATGGTTGCACAGTTTACATTCCAACAAAGAGTGTATATTCTCTACATACTTGCCAACATTTATTTTTCATCTTTTTGAGAATAGCCAGGCTAACAGAAGTAAGATGATATCTCATTGTGGTTTCAATTTGCATTTCCCTGACAATTGTTGATTTTGATTAGCATTTTTGCATGAACCATGTTGGCCATTTGTATGTCTTTTATAAATGTCTATTCAGGTCCTTTACCCATTTTTTAATCAGGCTGTTTGTTTTCTTGGTATTGAGTTGTTGGAGTTCCTTGTATATTTTGGATATAACNATATATATATATATATATATATTCATGTCCTTTATCCATTTTGTAATGGGTTTATTTACTTCTTTTAATATTGAGTTGTATGAGTTCCATATATATTTTGTATATTAACCCTTTATGAGATACATGACTTGCAAATATTTTCCTTCATTCCATAGGTTGCCTTTTCACTTTGTTGATCATTTTCTTTGCTGTATGGAAGCTTTTTAGTTTGATATAGCCCTACTTATTTATTTTTGCCTTTGTTGACATGCTTTTGGGATTAATTCTAAAGAATCATTGCCGAGACTAAATGTCAATATTTTTCCTTATGTTTTATTCTAGGAGTTTTAGATGTTCAGACCTTACATTTAAGTCTTTAATCCATTTTGAGTTAATTCATGTACATGGTGTAAGAAAAGGGTCCAGTTTTGCTCTTTTGCATGTGGTTATTCAGTTTCTCAGTACCACTTATTAAAGAAACTATCCTTTCCTATGTTTCTTGATGTTTTGTTGAAAATTAGCTGACCATATATAAATGGGCTTATTTCTGGGCACTTTCTTTTATTCCACTGTTACGTATATCTTTGTGCCAGTAGCAAACTGTTTTAATTACTGTAGCTTTGTTGTGTATTGTGAAATCAGGCAGTGTGATGTCTCTTTGTTCTTCCTGTTCAATTGATTAAAATATTTGGGATCCTTTTGGGTTTCCTATGAATTTTAGGATTGATATTTCTATTTTTGTGAAAAGTGCCATTAGTATTTTGGTAGGAATTTTACTGAATCCATACCATAGATCTCTTTGGGTAATATGGACATTTTAATAATATTAATTTTTCCTATCCATGAGCATGAAGTATCTTTCCATATTTTTGTGTTCCCTCCCTCCCTCCCTTCCTTCCTTCCTTTCTTTTTTTTTATTGCCTTCTTTTCTTTTTTTTCTTTTCTTTTTTCTCAAGATAGAGTATTGCTCTTGTCGCCCAGGCTGGAGTCCAGTGGCGCGATCTCAGCTCACTGCATCCTCTGCCTCCCGGGTTCAAGTAATTCTCCTGCCTTAGCCTCCTGAGTAGCTGGGAATACAGGCGCCCACTACCACCCCCGGCTAATTTTCATACTTTTAGTAGAAATGGAGTTTTACCATGTTGGCCAGAGTGGTCCCAAACTCCTGACCTCAGGTGAGCTGCCTGCCTCAGCCTCCCAAAGTGCTGGGATTACAGGCATGAACTACCATGCCTGACCTCCCTCTTTAATTTCTTTCATAAATGTTTTCTAGTTTTTATTGTGGATAACTTTCACTTCTTTGATTGAATGTATTTCTAGGTATTTCATTTGCAACTATTGTAAATGGGATTACTTTTTCAGTTCCTTTTTCTCGTTTTTCACTGTTGACATATAGAAATGCTACTCATTTTTGTATGTTGATTTTTGTATTCTGCAGCTTTACTAAATTTGCATATTAGTTCTAATAATTTTTCAGTAGAATGTTTAAATTTTTCTTAAAAATAAGATATATTGTCTCCAAACAAGGATAATTTGACTTTTTCCTTTCCTGTTTGGATTCTCTTTATTATTTTCTTTTGTCTCATTGCTCTGGCTAGGACCTGCAGTACTACTATGAATAAAGGCAGTGAGGGGGCATCGTTGTCTTCTTTCTGATTTTTCAGCTTTTCACCCTTGAATGGGATGTAGACTGTGAGCTGATCACATATGATGCTTATTCTGTTGTGATACATTTCTTTTATACTGATTTTGTTATAGTTTTTATCATTTGAAAATTTATTTTTTAACTGATATATAAATTTGTATGTATTAATCATGTATAGCATAATGTTTTGAAGCATATTATACACACTGTGGAATGGTTAAATCTAGCTAAATAGCAAATATATAGTTATTTTTGTGGCGATAACACTTTACTTCCATTATCTTAGCGTTTTTTAAGAACACACTATATTACATTAACCATATGTTTTGAACTTATTCCTCCTCTTTAACTGTAAATATGCATTCCTTGACCAACATTTTTCCAACCCCCCCCCCCCAGCTCTTTGGTAATCACTATTCTATTCTCGGCCGGGCACGGTGGCTCAAGCCTGTAATCCCAGCACTTTGGGAGGCCGAGGCGGGTGGTTCACGAGGTCAAGAGATCGAGACCATCCTGGTCAACATGGTGAAACCCCGTCTCTACTAAAAATACAAAACATTTGCTGGGCATGGTGGCGCGTGCCTGTAATCCCAGCTACTCAGGAAGCTGAGGCAGGAGAATTGCCTGAACCCAGGAGGTGGAGGTTGCGGTGAGCCAAGATTGTGCCATTGCACTCCAGCCTGGGTAACAAGAAGCGAAACTATTCTATTCTCTATTTCTGTGGCAGCAATGGTTTAGATTCCCCATATGAGTGAGATTATATAGTATTTATTTTCCTGTGCCTGGCTTGTTTCACTTAACTTGTCCTCCAGTTTCATCCACATTGTTGCAGATGACAATGTTTTCTTCCTTTTTATGGTTGAATACTATTCCATTGTGTATGTATACCACATTTTCTTTATCCTTGTTTCTATTTAGAGACACTTAGGTTGATTCCATGTCTTGACTATTATAAATAGTGGTGCCATCAACATGGGAATACAGATATCTCTTCCACACACTGATTTTATTTCCTTTGGTTAAATATTGAGTAATGGGATTGCTGGGCTATATCATAGTTCTATTTTTAATTTTGGGGTGGAAACTCCATATTGTTTTTCATAATGACTGTAATAGTCATATGTTCCATAGTTTTATGAATTTTCTAAAGTTCCCCCCGTTATTAATTTCTAGCTTTGTACCATTGTGGTCAGAAATGATACTGGATTCAATATAAGTTATCTTAAATTTGTTCAGATTTGTCTTGTGACCTAACATATGATCTTTCCTGGAGTATTTTCCATGTGCAGTTGAGAAGAAGATGTATTCTGCAGCTATTGGATGTTAGGTTCATTTGGTCTAGAGTGCAGCTTTAAGTTAGATGTTTTCTTGCTGATATTCTGTCTGGATAATCTTTCCATTACTGTAAGTGGGCTGTTAACATCTCTTGCTATTATTGTGCTGCACTCTATCTCTTCACTCATACCTATTAATATTTACTCTATGTACTTACATAATGCAATGCTAGCTACACACACACACACACACACACACACACACACACACACACTACAATTGTTTTATCCTCTTCCTGCGTCAATCCATTTAACCATGATATACTGTAATGACCTTATCTCTTTTAAATAGCTTTTACTTAAAGTCTATTTTTTTCTGATATAAATATAGCTATTCCTGCTCCTTTGGTTTCCATTTGCGTGGACTATCTTTTTTGAGCTCTTCACCTTCAGTTGTTGAGAGTTTTTATCATGAATAGATGTTGATTTTTGTCAAGTACTTTGTCTGCACTCATTAAAATGATCATAGTTGATAAGATATAAACTGAAGAAAGGATTCTTTTGACTTTGAAAGTTTGAAAAACCACTTATATAACTAGCCTTCTTTTTTTCCATGAAACGCTGTGGAAGCTCAGCAGGTTTTGTTGACTGGCCAATATGATAGAGCTTTTCAGCGGCAGAGCTGGCTGTTGAGTGATCCAGCTTGCTGGACTCACAGTTCAGTGTCTTTTCAAGTATTGTGGGCTATCCAGACTAGAAATAAGAAATTCAGTTACTTCTAAAAGTATTTTCCTTTTTATCACCAGTTTCTGAGTCCTGGCTAGAGACTGCAAAATTAAAAGACTCAATTTTTTTGACTAACATGTACACTTTTCCTCGAGAAGAAAGAAATGTAATGAGATAGATAAAAGATGCTGAATTTAGAAAAGATGCTCGATTCCAGTTGAAATATGACCAAGTTTTTTTTTTTTTTAAATTTAGCATTGATTCCACTAGCAGTTCTGTTTCCCGTACCCACTTTTGAGGATGTACGTTTTTAGATAACAGCTATAAAAGTGCTCATCCCTGAGGTGCCACTCTTCCTAAATATTAACAAATAATAATAATCTTGTCATTTCGTGAGAGATCAGATGGGTCAGGTGCTATTTTCATGACTATATGTATATTTTCTCAGCTTTCTGTATTATTAAATATCTAGTGAGGTCAATATCATTACCCAAGTTTTAGAGGTGAGGGATCTAAGGCTCTTCCAGCTTCATGAACTTGAGCAACTTCTCAAACCTAGCAAGGTTAAGAACCTGGACTCAAGCCCAGGCTGTTTTCCCTCAACATTTCATCTCTTAACCACCAGGTTTTATCGCCTTATTCTTCGTCCTTTGTCATTAGAGAAAAGACTTCTCAACAGACCACTAAGCCAAAACTCTTTAAATTTAAGTTAAACATTATAATACTAGGTTCTTATAATATTTATTTCAATATGGCTTAAATAATTTTTGAAGGAGAGTTTGAATGACTGTGGAAAGGGCACAGCAAACCCTAGATATGCACAGTGTTTATTAAGGGTTTGCAGTTGTGAAAATGAAGTCTATAGACCAGAAAAAATTGGAACACAGAATCTGTGTCCTGCCTGACTTGTTACGGAAGCACCTATCTTACCACAAGAGTGAGAACGATATAAATGTTTAATAGCTAATAGAAATTTCAGCATCCCCCTCATACCAAGTACAACTTTGCCTATGATATTTTGCAAACTAAACTTCTGCCACCTAATAATTTATTATAATATTTGATCTTCACAATATTTTAGGTTAACCACCATGATAATAATTTGCAGGAAGTAGTTAAGATAATCAGTTTGAGAATCTTGCATCTGAGAAAGCACACAAATAATATATTGTTTTCTTGTAAGGTTCTGACACTATTTTTGCAATACCTAATATGGAATTAAGTGCAACACACGTTAAAATATTACCTGTCTGCTATCTCCTGTTCCCCAGGAAAGAGAGTAATTTTATCATTTTTCTTAATCTCATTAAAATATATTAGTGCTCTATCTTGAATAAAGGACTATAATATATTCATCAGTTTCCGAGACAATTACACTGTGTTCTGGAAAATTTATGTTTACCTGAAATTAAGAAGATAAAGAATTATTGGATAAATAGAAGAAGATAAGATGAATACTAATAATTCCCTTGCTTGAACATGATTAACACGATTAACTTTGTCTTGTTGAATATTCTGCTGTTTCTTGAAAAATGGGTGTAAAATATACTATAATCAATGATTTAATTGGCCAGGTTAGCAGAAGCAGCTGCCACCCACATATCATAAATTTCAGTGTCACTCATGAACATTTTGAAAGAGGTGTTATTTTGCTTCACTTAATGGCAGACTGTTCCAAGATCCCTCATCTAACACTTTGGCGTAAAATAGATATTAACTTCTCAGTTTAAGTATGTATTTTTCTTAACAAGCTATTCCTTGTGCCCATAGAATACAATTATTTCATGAAGTGTTGTTAAAGTTGAATTTTTTTCTAAAACTAGAAAGATGAAAATTTTTATAGTATAGATAGCTTTAAACAAAATGTTCCCACATGAATTATTTTGTAATCACTTTATTTCCTTTCTGATTAAAATATTGCCTGCCATAAACTGGCTGAAGATGATCTTTAAATAGATGATTATTAATTATAATATAACAGTTGACTAAATTTAATGTCTCATTAATTTAAGAAGCATGTATGAAAATATAATATTCTAAGATAGATTTTGTTATTGACTAGAGAATAAAAAAATCAGGTCCATGGTTATACAGATGGCATTTGTTATCTTTACAACATGAGATATTTTACACATAAAGCACAGAGATTTGCTCACAGGAAGTGACCCATAGACACTAGTGATAAGGAAGTGTGGCGTCAGCTCCATACTATCGTCTCATGCCTTTCTCATTTCTGTGTTAGGTGTGGCCAAAGATACTAATGACTTCCAAAAGGAAATATACCAATTATGTTGGAGGTGCCAGACCACTTTATAAAAATTATGTATTCCTAATTTATTCCAAAATGCATTTACTTATCTCTTAAGTAGAGCAGATATAACAGCCAAACTGGGCCTTCCCAGGATGTGAAACATCTGGCATACTCATACGTTGCTGGTGTCCATTGGTATAGTATATTTGGAAAACTGGCAATATCTATTAAAGCTTAAACTGTGCATACTCTGTGGTCCAGCAATTTCATTCTTAGATCTGTACCAAACGGAAAATGTGTGTTTATATTTGCATTTATGTGTGTGAGTGTGTGTGTGTGTCTATATGTATATATTTCTTTTTATCTAAGGACATCTATAATGTTCATAGCAGCATAGCTTTAAACTAGAAATTACCCTAATACCTATTAATAGTACAATGGATGAATACACTGAGGGATATTCACACAAAGTGCAGTAATAAGAATGATTGCACTACAGCTACACGATAGTATGAATAAATTTCAAAGATAATATTAAATGAGACAAGCCACACAGAGAAGAAATATACTGTATGATCCCACTTATATACATTGTAAAAACAGGCATAACAAATCTGTGCTGTCAGAAGTCATAATAATGGTTATCCTTGGAAAGCAGTGACTGCAAAGGAGTATGAGAAGGTCACTGCGGTTTCTTAATCTGAGTGGTAGTGTAATGGGTGTGTTTAGTTGTGACCATTCATCATATTTGCACTTACGTGAGCTTTTCAGCATGTATAACATATTCTAATATTTTTTTTGTTTTTTTTTACAGGAATATATTTTACTCAATTGCTAAAAGCTATAAATTTCTCAAAATAAAAATATTCTAATGTTAACAATAACAACAACAAACCATGTCATTACTATGAACAGTAGAAAATATGTTCTCCAGCTTTCCATAAATATTACTAAGTGAAGAACAATGACTCTTAAATCTCTCAAACCTGTTGCACTGAGAAAGAAAAGTTTAGGTTTACTAATATCAGAAAATGGAGTAGGCAATTATTTGAATATTACCTATGATTTGACCTGCATTCTTTTTTCTTTTGAGATAGGATCTTGCTCTGTCACCCAGGTAGGAATGCAGTGGTGCAACTGCTGCTATTGCAGCCTCAACCTCTTGGGCTCAAGTCTCAATAGACCTCCTGGGCTCAAGTGTCCTTCCACTCCAGTGGAACAACAGGCATGTGCCGCTATACCCAGCCAATTTTCTTTAGTTTTTTTGTGGAGATGGGGTCTCGTCATGTCAGGTTGGTCTTGAATTCCTGGGCTTAAGCAATCCTCTGCCGTCAACCTCCCTAAGTGCTGGGGTCACAGGTAAAAGCCCCTGTTCCTGGCTTTACCTATATTTTGTTTTCTGCCATCTTCTCTGTTTGGTCCATGGCCCATTTAGATTTTGACATAACTTTAAATGAAAATATGCTGGTTAGTCTTTGAAACTTCATCTCCCCACTCCTTCAACAGAACAAAGATCAAAGAAATATTATTTCCTGTGCCTGGGTTATTTCATTTTGTATCATGGTTGAGACTTTGAGACTTATCTGTATGAGAATTTTATTATCTAGTATCATATAGGAAGCATGCTGTACTCTAGCCAAGGACTGAGTCAGATAGGAGAAGGTGAGCAGAATTCTATGGATGATAGCTATTCCACATTATAAAACCACATTGATCTCTCTCTCTCTCTCTATCTTTTTTTTTTTTTTTTTTTTATATGGACTTTCACTCGTCACCCAGGCTGGAGTGCAATGGCACCATCTCAGCTCATTGCAACCTTCAACTCTCGTGTTCAAATGATTCTCCTGCCTTAGCCTCCCCAGTAGCTGGGACTACAGGCATCTGCCACCATGCCCAGCAAAGCTATGTATTTCTAGTAGAGACAGTTTTGCCAGATAGACCAGGCTGGTCTTGAACTCCTGACCTCAAGTGATCTGCCCTCCTTGGCCTCCCAAAGTGCTGGGATTACGGGTATAGTGAGACACTGTGCCCAGTGATTGTCTCTTAATTCCACCCTTATCCTGTGCCAGTGGCCTCTCCCATGGGGAATTATCGTTAAATCTCCACAAAACAAAAATCTGATCACATTACCCTCTTGCTTAAAATCATTAAGTAGTTGCTTATGTTCAGGCCTCTGCCCACACTTTAACCATACTTCTTTTTGTTTACTCCTTGCTTACTCCATATTGCCACTTATTTTTTGGACTGTTAAATCAACCAAGATGGTTGCCATCAGTAGGCCACTGAAAGTGGTCCATGTACTGGCAACTTCAGATCTTTCTGGGCCTTCTCCCGATTTAACTCTCTGTTCATGGTTAACCTCTCCAGAGAGATTTTCCCTGATGGCCTGACTTCCCTGATTCCCTGTTTTTTAAAATAAGAAATAAAATTATCTTAGTTGTTTATTGTCTATATCCTTCATCTCCCTACACTCCAACAGAATAAAAGAGACTATTGTTTATTTGCTATTGTATCTGAAGGCCTAGAATAATTAGTACATAGTAAGTACTTAATGCAAATTTGTTAAATGTGAGGATAGAGTATAACTAAAATGGTGACAGAACATGTTTCTGCTCCTTTTGGGGTTCTTCTAATCAAACTGTTTGGATCCCTGATAGTTTGTAGATTCTTGGGTATCTTATAATATGTTAAATACTCATGTATGTCCATGAGTAGGGACCCATATATCAAACGTAACAGGTAACATTATTATTTATCTTTCCCTTAATTCTACCCTTGTTAATGGGAGGCAATAAGAAGCCTCAAGCAAAGCTACTCTCAGATAGAGGAATGTGTATGCTATTAGCAGAAAGCTAATGGAAATAGAAGAGCCATGAGCCCCTATACAGACCCAACCAGTGGTTAAGTTCTAGGGGAGAATGTTAGTCCCCATCAAAATTGGGTAACTGTGGGTGATTAAAAAGATTTCAATAGATGGCACTGTATAAAATTTACCTAATTTCTCACCAAGGATTCCATTAGAAATGTTGTAGAGATTTGAAAAATTCAGAGAATATAAAATTAAATTTTATATTTAAAATTTAAAATTAAATATCTTGGCTTTTTATTGTGCTTTGTAGTGACTATTCAGCACTGTCGACTAGATAATTGCACTCTTTGTTTCGGGTTTGCAGGTGTTGACAAAATGTACCATATGAAAATAAGTGGTTTACACAAAAGCATAGAACAAGCCTGTGCTGAATGGCCAGGATCATCTGTCTTGCCCTCTTCTGTTTATGTAAGCGGTGTCTTCCAAGCAGCAGTTGCAGAGCTCTTTGGAACTCTGCTTTGTTTATCATACCTTTAACAGAAGATACTCATTGTGTCAAAGTTTTTACAACCAAATACAATAGTATGTTTTGGGGCAATGCACAGGTGAAATAACATTGTCTGTAAAGTTAATGACCACTTTGGTAGCTTAGGATGGTGATGCTGGGCAGTTGTCTGAATATTCCTAGGTGCTTAGGACTAAACTTTTGGACCAGGAAAATGTATGCTGCTATGTTTCTTCTGCCATCATTTTGGACCACTGATAATTTTTCTGCTGGTAATTCATAAGGACAGAATTTACTCTCAGGTCAGACAGTCTTCAGCAGAATGCTGCTTTCTTTGAGTGGGTGATAAGGAGAGATAAATATGGGCTGGACACACATGTTTCTTTGTCACCCCATCCATACCACCCCTCACAGCTGAATGTGTCTGTCAGGCTTTCCTGAATACTTGGGGCAAAAGTAACAGTTAACATGTATGTAGTTGAGGGCCAGGTGCAGTGTCTCAGGCCTGTAATCTCAGCAATTTGGGAGTTCGATCTGGGTGGATTGCTTAAGCCCATGAATTTAAGAATACCCTGGGCAACAATGTGAGACCCTGTCTTACAAAAATTATAAAAATTAGCTGGGCATTTACTCCCCAGCTACTTGGGAGGCTATAAGGTGGGAGGATTGCTTGAGCCCCTGAGTTCCGGGCTGCAGGAGCTCTGATCATGCCATTGCTCTCCAGCCTGGGTGGCAGAATGAGACTCTGTCTCAACAAAACAAAATAAAACCCAAACCAACCAAACAAATAAAAAACATTTATGTAGTGGATGAACAATCCTATAAATACATACATTCCTATTTCAATGTTACAGTTGAGGAAGTGGAGACAGGAAAACACTGATAACTCTTCTAAGCTTCTGGCAGTTCGAAGAGGGTTCTCAAGATTGGTGCTTCCTAGTGCATGTGACCTGGATGATCTCCTTTGAGTGTGAGCAGGACTTGTGAATACAATGGGCTGTCACTTCCATTATGTTACGGTATGTAACAGAAGGGACTTTCCAAATGTTACTAGTTTCCTAGTTAGTTGACTTTGAGTTCATCAAAAGCGAAATTATCCAGGGTGAGCCCAACCTAATTCAGATGAGTCTTTAAAGAAATTCAAATATTTAAGGCAGCAGAGATTCTTCTGCTGGCCTCAAAAGGGAAGACTACAATGTTGTGGAGGGGGTCATAGCGCAGGAAATAATGCCTCTCAGAGATGAAATGGCCCTCAGTTGATAACTAGTGCTGAAGCAGAAAGCTCCATCCTGCAACTATAAAAAACTGAAACTACTAAAACCCATATGAACTTGGAAGAGGGTCTCATGAACCAGAAAGTAGTGTAGAATTGCTCTTATTATTTCAGCCTGTGAGATCCTCAGCAGAGAAGCAAACCATGATGTGCCTGAACTCTGGCCTACAGAAGTGTGAGATAAATGATTGCTATTGGAATCAGCTAAGTGTGGAATAATTTTTTTTTTTTTGAAACAAAGTTTCACTGTTGTTGCCCAGACTGGAGTGGAATGGCACCATCTTGGCTCACCACAACTTCTGCCTCCCAGGTTCAAGCAATTTTTTCCTCAGCTTCCTGAGTAGCTGGAATTATAGACATGTGCCACCATGCCCAGCAAATTTTGTATTTTTAGTAGACATCGGGTTTCTCCATGTTGGTCAGTTTGCTCTAGAACTCCCGACCTCAGGTGGTCCACCCCCCTCAGCCTCCTAAAGTGCTGGGATTACAGGCATGAGCCTCAGTGCCCAGCCCAGGATAATTTAATATGTAGCAGTAGAGGTAATGTATATGACTTTTCTTATACTCTAGGAAAGTTTAGATTTTTATGATTCAGACTTCTTGTAAATGACCCGTTTTCTAATTTTACTTTGTGTACTCTTCCTGGGCCTCTCTGAGGAGTTTTAGACTTGTGCCATGCAACTTTCTATCACTCCCCATAGCCTCGCTATCCTCATCCCCTTACCTGCCAGGCGGTTCATTTACTCAAGTATGAATACATACATCTCGAATTGCCTAACTCTCAGATGTCCTGATTTACTTGTTTTGGGTTGAGGCCCAGTTATTTTTTAAATGTGCTTTCTTGATTTTATTTTAAGGTGTCTCAGTGATTTTGTTTTGCAGCCACGATGGAGAATCTGTGGTCTAGAATGACACCTGTGAAGCTTAGAAGGTCAGACTGTGGTAGCCGTTAGTTACGCAAAGTCCTGTACAGTGTAAGGAACAGGGGTGACATGCCAGCTCATGACCAGAAGCTTCAGATATGGTCACTGCTGGGAGTCTCCACTAGGAGAGGTTTAGTATATGTCTCTTCAGTCTCTACTTCATGCAAAAGATTCAGAGACGCACAAATGACGCATTTGAAAGAGTATGCTTAGTTTCCTGAGACAGTATATTCTTAAACTTTAACAAGAAAGAACATATTTTCCTTTATAAATAATATAAAGTTAATGTCTGCTTCACTATAATATATTCAGTGTTTCATATTACTATGCAGTCATTGAATCTCCTGCTTTGTAATTTTGACCGTTGGGTTACAGCTGATTAATTAGTCTCTTAAAAGTCATTTTTTAGCTATACAAGTACCTGGGAAAAAAACTTTAGAAGAATTACTTGTAAATCATAAATTAAATTTTTAGTACCATACATTAGTCTGTTTGAGCTGCTGTAACAAAATAACATAGGCTGGGTATCTTATCAATAATACAAATTTATTTCTTATTCTAGAAGCTCAGAAGTCTAATATCAAGGTAGTTTTGGTGTCTGGTAAGAGCCTACATTCTAGTTAATATTGAGCACCTTCTTACTGTGTCTTCACATGGTGAAAGAAGGGACTCAGCTCCTTTGAGCTTCTTTTATAAGGGTAACAATCATGAATCTAAACACCTCCTAAAGGCTTTACCATCTAATACCATCACCTTGAGGATTAAGATTTAACTGTATGAATTTTGGGGAGATACAAATAGTCAATAGCACAAAGATTTATATCACTTCCTGTTCTGTGTATGGTATTTGAGATGAAGAGGGAAGTTGATTTTATAATTGCCAATTTACAGTGTCATATATATTAGTACATATCTTGGTGTGCTTCCATTCATACATACTTAAAGACATTCACCTTTATCATCCTCCTGTAAATTAGGGTAAGTCTTGATTATCTTTCAATATTATTTGTGTCTTGACTAGTCCTTATCAAAGCAAACAATATATTTGAGAGTCTAAAATTCTCTCTGTTAACATGGGCTAATCATGGGAGGCTAATCAAATTGATACGGTGGAAAAATAACATTTTATTGGTATGTCAAATACTAGCTTTTGAGGTACTACATCAGGTGGAAAATTTTTTCCCTAACTGATGATTAGTGTGAGGGGTGTGTGTGTGTGTGTGTGCGTGTGTGTGTGTGTGTGTGTGTGCTGTTCAGATTTGCTTTGTTTTAGGAGATTTGTTATGAATCAGCTCCAGGAAGATGAACAGCCAAGTGGGGTCTAGCTTATTAAGTGAAACCTATAGCTGTGAAATAAAGCCTGAGGATGTGGAAGTAAAAGGGTGAGCAGCTGTGAAGTGAGCTGCCATGTAGGAATTGGTAGAGATTGTCTTGTCAGGGCTGATCCCCATCCTGGGAGCCTGATGAAAGTGAGGTGGGGAAAGTGCTGAACCACTACTGAGAGGAAATCTGAGTTATAGCTCTCTGTAGAAGTAGCAAAATAAATTGAGTTTTAAACACAAGAACACTCTCTATGTTCTAGAATGGATTTTAATGCCATAAAGAATATTTGGATAGAAAACATTAAATGTATCAAAAATATTTCCATCATTATCGGAGATAAAAAATTTTCAGGTGTTTTTTTGTTTGTTTCTTTGTTTCAAATGAGGCAATAGAAAAGAGATGAGCATAGTCCCTGGCATGTGGCAGGCAGTTAAATAATTTTTAGACTAATAGGTGAGCAATGTGAGAGCCTTATTACCATATTTTTAATAGTTTTTGATAGTTTTGGAGAAGATATGGTTATAAGTACAGAAGTTCTGTGTTTTTGAAAAAAAAATACAGCAACCAAAAACCTGATGTTCTACAAAATTTTCTACTAGAACTAAGAGGATCTATTGGGGCAAAGAGTGAAGGTGAGCGGAGACCATTCCCACCAGTGCAACTTTGTGACCAGAGCACTAAACAGAAGAGTAATTGGTACTTTGGTAGAAAACACATCACTCAGGCAGGCAGTTCAGTATGGCTAGAGGCTGGCACAGAGGATACTAAAAATGTACAGAAAAAATGCAATGGAAATGTTATAGGAAAGGGGTTTAGATCCAGACCCCAAGAGAGGGTTCTTGGATCTCACACAAGAAATAATTCAGGGCGAGTCCACAGTGCAAAGTGAAAGCAGGTTTATTAAGAAACTAAAGGAATAAGAAAATGGCTTTTCATAGATAGAGCAGCCCTGAGGGCTGCTGGTTGCCTATTTTTATGGTTACTTCTTAATGATACGCTAACCAAGGGGTGAATTATTCATGCCTCCCCTTTTTAGACCATATACGGTAATTTCCTAAAGTTGCCATGGCATTTGTAAACTGTCATGGTGCTGGTGGGAGTGCAGTAGTGAGGATGACCAGAGGTCACTCTTGTCCCATTTTGATTTTGGTGGGTTTTGGCCAGCTCCTTTACTGAAACATGTTTTATTAGCAAGGTCTTTATGACCTGTATTTTGTGCTGACCTCCTGTCTCATCCTGTGACTTAGAATGCCTTAACTGTCTGAGAATGCAGCCTAGTAGGCTTCAGCCTCATTTTACCCAGCTCCCGTTTGAGATGGAGTTGTTCTGTTTCATGTGCCTCTGACAGAAAAACTAGTAGCTCTTAATTAGCATAGAGGCTGGTAGATAGATAGAAGTAGAACTCTAAACCTGAGGGGCTGCTTTGAAAGTGCTCTTTTTGGGGAGTGCAGTGTCTCATCAGGCACAGCCACACAAAGCTTGAGTGTTCCTTTTGGGGGAGGGATGCCCTGGTGCAGGACTTTTTTATAATTGTATTAAAATGGAATTGAAAGGGTTTCAGCTGCCTGAGCAGCCGCAGGCTGAAGGCTTTATTTTTTATCGCTGAATGTTTGGTTTCTACTTCTGCTTTTCTGCTTCCCCTTGCTTATAAAAAATCATGTAAAAACCAGATTATGTCCATATTATACTGATATAATTCTCTATATTCCAGTTGTTTATGAGGTAATTAGTGTTGTAGAAACACATTCTGTAGCAGCATAATCTGCTCAGTAATTTGGAATTTTGTGAATAATGCATCGGATCCTGGACTGTTAGATCTTGGAGGATGTTGATAGCCATTTACCAGGTCCTATTTTATAAGTAAGGAAACAGAATTAGAGAAATACATGTTTTATTCAAGGCGCTATATAGCAGGGATGTACAATCTTTGACCACTTTGGCCACATTGGAAGAAGAAGGATTGCCTGGGACCACACATAAAATACACTAGCACTAACAATAGCTCATGAACTAGGAAATAAAAGTAGCGAAAATTCTAATAATGTTTTCAGGAAGTTTACAAATTTGTGTTGGGCTGCATTTAAAGCCATCATGGGCCATATGTGGCCTGCAGGCTGCAGGCTGGAGAAGCTTGTCCTATAGTAATTTAGTATTTACTAAGTAAAAAAATAGTTTAAAAGCTATAACCTTGAGATTACATTGTAAATTTATGACAGGTGATAGAAATAACTGAATTTTAAGATGTCATTTAAGTAGTTTATTTCAACAGCAATAATTACAGTTGTATCACACGTAAACATTCTGCTATTTTGGGTGGGTTTATGGAGTGCCAAAGCTAAAATTGCACTGGACAATGTTAAACAGACAAGGAAGACTTTATTCCAGACTATTGCAATAGGGAAGAGAGATCAAAACTCAATCTGACCTCATCTCCACAGAAACAAAGAACTAGAGAGTTTTTAAGGGCTTGAGTGAGTGAAATTATATGCTGCCTCTGTTTGCTAACTGGTCTTACCCAAAGAAAAAGTAAGCTTTCTCATATCTTCATGACAAGAAATAGCTTTGTAAGTTTTACAAGGATGGGCTCCTAGCTTGACTCCTGCCCTCCCACAGAAATGTCTAATCCCTGATGATTATATTTCACAGGGAAGGCTCCCGTGTCTTTGAGAAAGGAAGTCCTGGGCTGTAAAGCTAGTGAGCAAGAGGCTTTTTAAAAGACTTACATTTCAAAGAAGCAGGGAGAGAATTTACACGTGAAGTATTCTAAAAGCTGTAAAGAAAAGGAAGATCAGCCTAGCATCAGGAAGAAGTCTGTCTAAAGTTTAGTCAAGCTGAGGGAAATGTTAAAACTATCTTGGCTAGGCGTTTTATCTATCACTCCTTTCTTTTCTTTCTTTTTTTTGTTCAGGGCATTTATATTTATTTATTTTTTAAAAATATATTTTATTGCACTTTAGGTTCTGGGTACATGTGAAGAACATGCAGGATTGTTGTGTAGGTACATACATCAAATGTGGTTTGCTGCCTCCATCCCCCCATCACCTATATCTGGCATTTCTCCCCATGTTATCCCTTCCCAAACTCCCAACCCCCCACTGTCCCTCCTCTACTCCTCAACAACAGACCCCAGTGTGTGATGCTTCCCTCCCTATGTCCATGTGTTCTCATTGTTCAACATCTGCCTATGAGTGAGAACATGTGGTGTTTGATTTTCTGTTACTGTGTTAGTTTGCTAAGAATGATGGTTTCCAGATTCATCCGTGTCCCTACAAAGGACATGAACTCATCATTTTTTATGGCTGCATAGTATTCCATGGTGTCTATGTGCCACATTTTCCTTGTCCAGTCTATCATTGATGGGCATTTGGGTTGGTTCCAGGTCTTTGCTATTGTAAACAGTGCCGCGATGAACATAGGTGTGCATGCTGTCTTTATAATAGATTTATAAACCTTTGGATATATAACCAGTAATTGGATTGCTGAGCCTAATGGAATTTCTATTTCTAGATCCTTGAGGAATGGCCACACTGTCTTCCACAATGGTTAAACTAATTTAAACTCCCACTAACAGTGTAAAAGTGTTCCTATTTCTCCACATCCTCTCCAGCATCTGTTGTCTCCAGATTTTTTAATGATCACCATTCTAACTGGCATGAGATGGTATCTTGATGTGGTTTTGATTTGCATTTCTCTAATGAACAGTAATGATGAGCATTATTTCATATGTTTGTTGGCCTCATATGTGTCTTCTTTTGGAAAGTGTCTGTTCATGTTCTTGGCCCACTTTTGAATGGGTTGGTTTGCTTTTTTTCTTGTAAATCTGTTTTAGTTCTTTGTAGATTCTGGATATTAGCCCTTTGTCAGATCGGTAGATTGCAAAAGTTTTTCCCATTCTGTTGGTTGCTGTTTCACTCTAATGATTGTTTCTTTTGCTGTAGAGTTTAATTAGATCCCATTTGTCTATTTTGGCTTTTGTTGCCAGTGCTTTTGGTGTTTTAGTCATGAAGTCCTTGCCTATGCCTGTGTCCTGAATAGTTTTGCCTAGGTTTTCTTCTAGGGTTTTTATGGTGTTAGGTCTTATGTTTAAATCTTTAATCCATCTGGAGTTAATTTTAGTGTAAGGTGTCAGGAAGGGGTCCAGTTTCTGCTTTCTGCACATGGTTAGCCAATTTTCCCAACACCATTTATTAAACAGGGAATCCTTTCCCCATTGCTTGTTTTTTTCGGGTTTGTCAAAGATCGGTTGGTTGTAGATATGTTGTGTTGCCTCCAAGGCCTCCGTTCTGTTACACTGGTCTATATTTCTGTTTTGGTACCAGTACCATGTTGTTTTGATTACTGCAGCCTTGTAATATAGTTTGAAGTCAGGTAGCATGATGCTTCCAGCTTTGTTCTTTTTGCTTAGGATTGTCTTGGCTATGTAGGCTCTTTTTTGGTTCCATATGAAGTTTAAGGTGGTTTTTTCCAGTTCTTTTAAGAGGGTCATAGGTAGTTTGATGGGTATGGTGTTGAATCTATAAATAAGTTTGGTTAATATGGCCATTTTTATAATGTCAACTTTTTATAACCATGAGCATGGAATGTTTTTCCATCTTTTTGTGTCCTCTCTTATTTCCTTAAGCAGTGGTTTGTAGTTCTCCTCGAAGAGGTCCTTTACATCCTTTGTTAGTTGTATTCCTAGGTATTTTATTCTCTTTGTAGCAATTGTGAATGGCAGTTCATTTCTGATTTGGCTTTCTTCAAGACTGTTATTGTGTATAGGAATGCATCCTCTACCACTCCTTTCAATGTCCCAATGTTAACTCACATTTCTACTTCTTAAAGGTTTATATTCTCATGGTCACCTCCTCCTCAACTGTTATTCCTACAGAATTCTGATGTCTTGCCTTCTACTGTTCCTCATTTCACTACATCAAAACATGGAGCATACTTAAAAAAAAAATTCTAAGCATCATCATCACAAGGCAGTTTCATGTAACAGGCCACTTGTACTGAGTGTTTGAGGGCAATTGGAAAAGGGTTATAGCACATCAAGCTTTCAACCTCAAATCAAATGATAGCATCTCTTTTCTCAACGTCCCTTAGCAATTTCTTCCAGTCATTTTTATAAAAAATAGATTATTCTTTCAACTTGCAGAGTTGCGTCCTGCCAGTCTCTTTTCTTTTCTCTCCAAACTTGCTCGTCATTATCCTTTTCTAGACAGTTCTCATTATTTTTCTACTGAGCAATTTCAAATTCTTTGTAATGCAAAGCAATTTATCATTCTCTTATTCTTTGTGTCTTCAGGAGCCTGCCCCCGGCTATCTTCCTATTAACATACTTTTTATTCCTTTTATAAAAGGAGAATAAAAGTCTCTTTTCCTTACAATATACGATTAACATCACGTGTACTGTCAGTCTATACAAGCTCTATATTTCATTGGTTCTTTCCTCCTATCTCCAGTAGGACCCTGCTGCTACCTACAAAGTGCTCTTTTTTATTTTCTGGAGTCCCCTATGCTGCTAACGGTTGAGCTTTTGAAGTGTCACTGCTGCTTAAGAGTTCTGGAACCCTTACTGCAAAGGTATATGCCAAAGTCATATCTGTTTTTGCTGAAATGAAGGGAATGCGTTAGTGTGTTGTAGTCAGCTAGAAACAAATTCAAATGGAACAGTCTTGCATCTCCAATACCTTCCTGTGATCTAGGAGAAAGTAGTCATTCATTCATTTGTAGCACCTGCTCCCTGGGATTTCATTGGAGTTGGACCAAAGGCTGGCCTGAATGACTATCTCCATCATAGGTCTCGTGTTGCTTTGGCTGACTACTGGTTTTGTTAGTAGGTCTAGTTAGCTGTGGCTCCTTCCTTTTTAGGATACATCCTCGCATTATTCCCAGGATTCTCTTCAAATGCTCTTGGAAATAAAATCATGTCTACCCTACCCTGCGTTTATTAGAGCAGACTGAAAATGTGAGTATTGGTGGTAAACTTATAGACGGTAAAGAAATACATTAAGATTTTGAGTTGCTATCTTTAAGTGGTAAAATCATGAATAATTTTAATTTTTGTTTGCTTTTCTCTATTTTCTATATTTTTTGCATTGAATATATATTAGTTTTATAATTAGAATGGTTAATCTATGGTAATATATGTAAAAAAATCAAGCTATTTAATATATACTTTGAAAATTTATAATAGTTTTTCAGAGATTGTTGGTGTTCTCTTTCATGTAACAAAAATCTAGTCTGAACACAATTATCCTAATGAGTAACACAGGCCCCTCTGTGGGTGAATATGTAATCAACTTGATCTAAAAGATTTTTTTTCAATTCTTGAGGAAAACCTTACCCAGAAAGAATTAGAGAATTATATATTATTCTAGCAAAATTGGGTGACACATTGCCAAAACCCCAAGAATTACGTGCAGTGCTAAGTGTGTGGTTAGGTATTTTTTAAAAGAGAAAGAGATTGAATTTCATCAGTTAAAAATTAAAAGAAAAGATTTTCTTTAACTTTAGCCATTTCTGCATTCCTTGGCTCTCTGTCTCAGCTGTTGCTCCTTGCTGTGTGTTGGATGAATGGTCGATTATCCATGTCTAACAGGGGAGAGCTGTGGGATGTGGGACTGGTGGTGGCATGGGGTGCTCATTGCTGAGTTTCACACTGAGAGGAGCAGCAATCTTTACTTTTTCTTTGCTGAAACATGATGAAATTGTGGCAGAAGCAGAGAGAAACAGCATGGGATTGGTGAAATAGAGGATTCTACTTCTCACTTTTTGTGAGGCATTTGTAAAACTTACCAGCTATTATGATGTCTTGGTGCCATCAGTGCTAATGCTTTGGCCACTAGCTTGGCAATGTTTTGATGGAGGTGCAAGCTGTGTTTGGAGAGTTAGAAACTTGCTGTGCATTGGCTGAGACTCTAAAGCCTCAGGGCGCTCCGCAGTAGCCTTTTTGAAGACAATTATGATAACATAATATAAACAGACATGATTTTCTGGGAGGTTACACCTCAAGAATTCCAGAAGACCTTTCTCAGAGTAGCAAAATGGGGCCTGGAAGTCACATCAATTTTATTGCTAAAAGTCATATGATTATATTTTCTACCGCAAACTGGGGCTATGAGAGATCCTAGTTACACTAGGAGCATTCATGCCTATGACATGGCCTTTATCATATTAGATACTGTGGTTGAAGAATGTAAAAACATCATTACTTATGTATTGGATATATCCTTGTATCAAACATTATGTTAGGCTTTGTGTGTAAACAAAGATGGACAAGACATTATTACTGTCTTTGATAAACTCAGAAATAATGTTTATTGAAATATGAATTACTATAATAGATATATATAACAAGTGCTATGGAAATATGTTTAAAACATCAATGGACTAAAAACGGAAACCCACCCAACTACAAGCTCCATGAGTGAAAATATCACTATGATCTTACCTAAATTACATTCCCATACCCAGAAGTGTTCAGCCTGGAGTAAAAATAGATGATTAACAAATATCATTTTCTATGTATGAAACCCCAGGCTTCTTTCTACATAATAATGTAATTCAGGAAAGAATATGAATTAGTGACATCTGTATAGCATTTTTAGAGGTAATATTCACTCTATAAATTACTTTTATTTTGTCTAAAATAAAACCATCACTGTATATGACATTTCAGTCACATTACTAAAAGCACCTACGAGAGAGTAAAGAGAGAAAGCCATTCTAGGGTGTAGGCTAATGGAGGGAAAATAGAAGAATCATTACTGCAGAAGCTAAACGATGCATGCACTTTTAAGTCAGAAATATCTTGGTTCAAATCCTGTTTTCAGTCCTATAGTCTAGAGGTATTTAACTTCTCTGAGCCTCAGTCTACTCATTAATATAAAAATAAAGATGATATTAGGACCAACATTGGTAGGCAGCTGTAATGGATAAGTTCATTATTTAAAACAAGTGGTTCAACTATTATAGTAAAAGTTTAATAAACATTGGTTATTGGAAATTTCCAGAATTTCCTAGCTATATTGAAGGCAATTTAAAAAAAGAGGTATAATTAGCACAGTGCACTGGATACAGATGAATAACAATTTAAATAAAATTGTTACAAGATGGGAAGAGCTCTGGGATGTAAAAGAGAATCCATGTATGAAAAAGGACTAGGATGATGAAGTAATAACAGTATCAGGCAGAAACACATCATTGTTGATATTTTGCTGTACATGTTTTGAGAGTTTTTGGTAGCAACCATGTAATCACTCAGCCATTCTATCTACATGTATTTTTTCTACATCATGCTATCTGTAGATTCTTCCCCTTAGTAAAATGTCACATTATCTGTCTATTTGATAACTATATGTCTAAAACATCGTATATTTTTGCATCATGTATTTTTGAGGAAAAGAAGCTCTCAAGCCATATGTACTTTGACCAGTCTCCTGAGAATGAGTGTGTCCAAACTGAAAGAGATGCACATACACACATCACACACACACAAACACACAAAAAGAGGTTGAGGGAGCTGTTGTTTCTCTTTGTCATGTAGATGTAGCCTAGCATGCTTATCAATCAATAAGAAAGTAGAAAAGGTATGTTATTTCCATTTCTTGAACATTTAAATCCTTTGAAAGAGCAGTCCTTATGGTTGTGGTACTGTTGGAATTGAAGTACTTCTCTTCCTTGGGAATGCTGTAAAATTTTTAGATTTTATCTAATTCTTGATGGAAGAGTGACGAGGATAATCATAAAGAAGAGAAGAGCTTTAAATCAACTTTCTCCCCACGGGAAGCCAATATACTTAAATAATTTTTCAAAATTGCTGGTAACTTTCATCTATTATGCATGGTTTATTCATGTTCTTTCCCATTAGTCTATTAGGATATGCATTTTTATATTGAATTGTATATGCTCTTTATGCATTTAAGGCCACTATTTGCTGGCCATCCAGGCTATAAGTATTTATTTCCCGGTTGATATGTACTTTTATTTTGCTTATGGGATTTTTAGATGCACAGATATTATAATATTTAATACTGTTATATGTTTCAATGCTTTCCTTTGTGATTTCTGCCTGCACTGTCATGGTTAGAATACTTTTCATTGTCTGGGTGTATTTAAGGAGTAATCTATATTTCCTTCAGCCTTTCCCTTAAAGAAGGTAGAATAGGTTTTCATTTCATGTTAACATTTATAATCCTCAATAACCGTGGTGGTTTTCTACATAAAGGTTACATATTTTCGTTGTTCTGTTATTTAGAGGCATCTGATAGAAATTTCAAATTTGAGAATGGTAAACTTTTTCCTTGATTTTTAAAACTTGTTATTTCAAGTGTAAAATAAAATTTGGAAATTTGTAAAATAATATTTGGAAATATCTGTGTATGTTAATACTATCATTTAGACTGGCTCCTTTAGTGAGCTTTTATTTGAATTTTTTTTTTCGTGTTGATCATGCTTGGCTTTCCAGGTAGACAATCATATCGCCTACAAATATTGGAAACTGCATTTTATTTTCTTACCCTTATTCCTAGTTTTGGTTAGAATTTTTTTAAGGGTATAGTTTTTTCATTCTTAAGTTCTTTGATGTGATTTACCACTCCCTCTAGAAAATATTTTGAAATGTTTGTATTTTAGGAAGAGTATATGACTTGTATACTGTCAGAAGACTTGAATATCCAAGAATGTCTTCCTTTTTTCTTTGCACATCAATATTAACTTGGCTGGGAGCAGAATTTCATGTCACAGCTTTTTGCCCTCAAATTGATATAGATCTTGCCTCAATATCTCTGCCATTTTGTGTGTAGCAACATCATAGGTCAACGTGAGTTTGCGCTTTTTAATTAGTAACATTACTAGAACCAAAGAAGTTACTGTTTCTCAGATCAATCACCTGTGAAATTAATAATCTTTATAACATTTCCCTTTGTCTCATTAAGAAAACAGGCCACTGAGATCTTTAGAACTAAAGGCAGATGGCATCCTTCTATCTATGACACATAAACTTATCTTCTTATCATTTTTCTGCTGTGATGTGTTTAAACTGTTGAGAGAGCTGTGATGAAGACATTGCTGTGGCTGCTGATGATCAACTACATAGGAAGGCTTTATTGTGCTCTATTACCCTTTTTAAGTGTTTAAAAAAATATCTTATTTCTTTTGCATCTGAAATTGATCTCTTTCTAATGACACTATGCATATAAGACTGCATATGCAGATAGAATGGATTTTTATCATATGTATTTTTAAATTATACTTTAGGTTCTGGGATCCACATGCAGAACATGCAGGTTTGTTACATAGGTATACATGTGCCATGGTGGTTTGCTGCACCCATCAACCCGTCATATACATTAGGTATTTCGCCTAATGTTATCCCGCCCCTAGCCTCCAATCCCCTGACAGGCCTGGTGTGTGATGTTCCCCTCCCTCTGTCCATGTGTTATCATTGTTCAACTTCCACTAATGAGTGAGAACATGCAGTGTTTCATTTTCTGTTCCTGTGTTAGTTTGCTGATAATGATGGTTTCCAGCTTCATCCATGTCCCTGCAAAGGACATGAACTCATCCTTTTTTATCTTGCATAGTATTCAATGGTGTATATATGCCACATTTTCTTTATCCAGTCTATCATTGATGGGCATTTGTGTTGGTTCCAAGTCTTTGTTATTGTAAACAGTGCTACAATAAACACACATGTGCATGTGTCTTTATAGTAAAATGATTTATGACCCTTAGGGTGTATACCAAGTAATGGGATTGCTGGATCAAATGATACTTCTGGTTCTAGATCCTTAAGGAATTGCCACACTGTCTTCCACAGTGGTTGAACTAATTTATACTCCCGCCAACAGTATACAAGCGTTCCTCTTTCTCCACATTCATTCCAGCATCTGTTGTTTCCTGATATTTTAATGATTGCCATTCTAATTGGCATGAGATGGTATCCCACTGTGCTTTTGATTTGCATTTTTCTAATGACTAGGGATGATGAGCTTTTTTTCATGTTTGTTGGCTTCATATATGTCTTCTATTGGGAAGTGTCTGTTCGTATCCTTCACCCACTTTTTGATGGGGTTGTTTGTTTTTTTTCTTATAAATTTGTTTAAGTTTCTTGTAGATTCCAGATATTAGCCCTTTGTCAGATGGATAGATCACAAAAAGTTTTTCCTATTCTGTAGGTTGTCGTTTTACTGTAATGATAGTTTCTTTTGCTGTGCAGAAGCTCTTTAGTTTAATTAGATCTCATTTATCTATTTTGGCTTTTGTTGCAATTTCTTTTGGTGTTTTATTCATGAAGTCTTTTTCCCATGCCTATGTCCTGAATGGTATTGCCTAGGTTTTCTTCTAGAGTTTTTATGGGCGTTAGTTCTTCTAGGTGTTAGGTCTTA
The DNA here is from genome assembly GCF_001604975.1 of Cebus imitator. NCBI lineage: Eukaryota > Metazoa > Chordata > Mammalia > Primates > Cebidae > Cebus > Cebus imitator. The sequence goes on along the minus strand of NW_016107678.1, from coordinate 1,483,924 downwards.
TGTTCAAGTCTTTAATCCATCTTGAATTAATTTTTGTATAAGTATAAGGAAGGGATCCAGTTTCAGTTTTCTGCGTATGGCTAACCAGTTTTCCCAACACCATTTATTAAATAGAAAATCATTTCCCCATTGTTTGTTTTTGTCAGCTTTGTTGAAGATCAGATGTTGTAGATGTGTGGTGTTATTTCTGAGGCCTCCGTTCTGTTCCATTGGTATATATATCTGCTTTGTTACCAGTATCATGCTGTTTTGGTTACTGTAGCCTTGTAGCATAGTTTGAAGTCAGGTAGCATGATGCCTCCAGGTTTGTTCTTTTTGCTTAGGATTGTCTTGGCTGTATGGGCTCTTTTTTTAGTTCCATATGAAATTTAACGTAGTTTTTTTTTAATTCTGAGAAGAAAGACAATGATAGCTTGATGAGGATAGAATTGAATCTATAAATTACTTTGGGCAGTATAGTCTTTTTCATGATATTATTTCTTCCTATCCATGAGCATGGACTGTTTTTCTATTTGTGTCTCCTCTTATTTCCTTGAGCAGTGGTTTGTAGTTCTCCTAGTAGAGGTCCTTCATATTCTTTGTAAGTTGTATTCCTAGTTATTTTTTCTCTTTGTAGCATTTATGAATGGGAGTTCACTCGTGATTTGAATCTCTATTATTGGTGTATATGAATGCTTGTGATTTTTGCCATAGATTTTGTGTCCTGAGATTTTGCTGAAGTTGCTTATCAGCTTAAGGAGATTTTGGACTTTGACAATGGGGTCTTCTAAATATACAATCATGTCATCTGCAAACACACAGTTTGACTTCCTGTCTTCCTATTTGGATGCCTTTTATTTCTTTCTCTTGACTGATTGCTCAAGCCAGAACTTTCCCTGGTCTTATGTTGGTTTTCAAAGGGAATGCTTCCAGCTTTGACCATTCAGTATGATATTGACTGTGGGTTTGTCATAAATAGCTCTTATTATTTTGAGATGTCTTCCATCAATATCTAGTTTATTGAGAATTTTTAGCATGAAGTGGTGTTGAATTTTTTTGAAGGCCTTCTATGCATCTATTGAGATAATCATGTGGTTTTTGTCATTGGTTCTGTTTATGTGATGGATTATGTTTATTGATTTGCATATGTTGAACCAGCCTTACATCCCAGAGACGAAGCCACCTTGATCATGGTGGATAAACTTTTTAATGTTCTGCTGGATTCCATTTGCCACTATTTTATTGAAGATTTTTGCAGTGATGTTCATTGGGGATATTGGTCTGAAATTTTTAAATTTTGTTCTGTCTCTGCCAGGTTTCGTGTCAGGATAATGCTGGGCACATAAAATGAGTTAGGGAGGAGTCTCTTTTTTTCTATTATATGTAATAGTTTTGGAAGGAATGGTGCAAGCTCTTCTTTGTACCTCTGATAGAATTCGGCTATGAATCCATCTGGCCTGGGCTTTTTTTCGTTGGTAGGTTATTCATTACTACCTCAATTTCAGAACTTGTTACTGTTCTATTTATGGATTGGGCGTCTCCCTGGTTTATTCTTGGGGGCGGGGGTGTGTGTGTCCAGAAATGTATCCATTTTTTCTGTATTTTCTTGTTTATTTGCATAGAGGTGTTATAGAGTATTCTCTGATGGTAGTTTTTGTTTCTGTGGAATCAGTGTTGATCTTCCCTTCATTATATATTATTGCATCTATTTGATTCCTCTCTATTTTTCTTTATTAGTCTGGCAAGCAGGCTGTTTTTTTAATCTTTTCAAAAAAACAGCTCCTGGATTCATTAATTTTTTTTGAAGGGTTTTTTGTGTCTCTATCTCCTTCAGTTCTGCTCTGATGTTAGTTAGTTATTGTCTTCTAATAGCTTTTGAATTTGTTTGCTGTTGCTTTTCTAGTTCTTTTAGTTGTGATGCTAGAGTATTGATTTTTAGATCTTTCCTGCTTTCTTCTGCGGTCATTCAGTGCTATTAATTTCTCTCTCAACACTGCTTTAGCTGTGTCACAGAGATTCTGGTATGTTGTGTCTTCATTCTCATTGGTTTGAAATAACTAAATTATTTCTGCCTTACTTTTGTTATTTATCCAGTAGTCATTCAGGAGCAGGTTGTTCAGTTTTTGTATAGTTGTGAAGTTTTGAGTGAGAATCTGAAATCTGAGTTCTAATTTGATTGCACTGTGGTCTAAGAAACTGCTTGTCATTATTTTTGTTCTGCATTTGCTGAGGAGTGTTTTACTTCCAATTATGTGATCAATTTAGAATAAATGCAATGTGGTTCTGATAAGATTGTATATTCTATTGATTTGGGGTAGAGAGTTCTGTAAATGTCTGTTAGGTTCACTTTGTCCAGAGCTGAGTTAATTATCCTTGTTAATCTTCTGTCTCATTGATCTGTCTAAAACTGACAGTGGAGTGTTAAAATTTCCCACTATTACTGTGTGAGAGTCTAAGTATTTTTGCAGATCTCTATGAACTTGCTTTATGATTCTGGGTGCTCCTGTATTGGGAGCATATATATTTAGAATAGTTAGCTCTTCTTTTGCATTGATCCCTTTACCATTATGTAATGACTTTCTTTATCTTTTTGGATCTTTGTTCATTTGAAGTGTGTTTTATTAGAAACTAGGATTGCAACCCCTGCTTTTTATTTTTTGCTTTCCATTTTCTTGGTAAATCTTGCTCCAATCCTTTATTTTTAGCCTATGTGTGTCTTTCCATATGAGATGGGTCTCCCAAATACAGCACACTGATGAGTCTTGACTCTTTATCCAATTTGCCAGTCTGTGTCTTTTAATTGGGGCATTCAGCCTGTTTACTTTTAACATTAATATTGTTATGTATAAATTTGATCCTATCATTATGATGGTAGCTGGTTATTTTGCCCATTAGTTGATGCAGTTTCTGCATAGTGCCAATGGTCTTTACAATTTGGTGTATTTTTGCAGTGGCTGGTACCAGTTTTTTCTTTCCACATTTAGTGCTTCCTTCAGGAACTCTTCTAATGCAGGGCTGGTAGTGACAAAATCTCTCAGCATTTGATTTTATTTCTCCTTCACTTATGAAGCTTAGTTTCACTGGGTATGAAATTCTGGGTTGAAAATTCTTTTCTTTAAGAATGTTGAATATTGGCCCACACTCTCTTCTGGCTTGTATGGTTTCTGCCGAGAGATCTGCTCTGAGTCTGATGGGCTTCCCTTTGTGTGTAGCCCAACCTTTCTTTCTGGCTGCCCTTAACATTTGTTCCTTCATTTCAACTTTGGTAAATCTGACAATAATGTGTCTTGGGATTGCTCTTCTCGATGATATCTTAGTGGTCTTCTCTGTATTTCCCGAATTTGAATGTTGGCCTGTCTTGCTAGGTTGGGGAAGTTCTCCTGGATAATATCCTGAAGACTGTTTTTCCTCTCGATTCCATTCTCCGTGTCACTTTCAAGTATACCAATCAAACATAGATTTGGTCTTTTCACTTAGTCCCACATTTCTTGGATGCTTTTTTTGTTCCTTTTCATTCTTTTTTCTCTAATCTTGTCTTCACACTTTATGTCATTAAGGTGATCTTCAATCTCTGATATCCTTTTTTTCTGCTTGATCAATTTGGCTGTTGATACTTGTGTATGCTTCATGAAGTTCTTGCACTGTGTTTTTTAGGTCATTTATGTTTTTCTGTAAACTGGTTATTCTAGTTAGCAATTCCTCTTTTCAATGTTCTTAGCTTCCTTGCATTGGGTTAAAACATGCTCCTTTGGCTCAGAGGAGTTTGTTATTACCCACATTCTGAAGCCTATTTCTGTCAATTTATCAAACTCATTCTCCAACCAGTTTTGTTCCCTGTCTGGGGAGGAGTTGTGATGCTTTGGAGGAGAAGAGGTGTTCTGTATTCTTTTTTTTTTTTTTGAATTTTCAGCATTCTTGCACTGTTTTTTTTCTCATTTTTGTTGATATATCTACCTTTAGTCTTTGATGCTGATGACTTTTGGATGGGGTTTTTGTGTGAGCATACTTTTTGTTGATGTTGATGCTCTTCCTTTCTATTTGTTAGCTTTTCTTCTAACAGTCAGCCTCCTCTGCTGCAGGTCTGCTGGAGTTGGCTGGAAGTCCACTCCAGACCCTGTTTGCCTGGATATCATCAGTGGGGGCTGCAGAACAGCAAAGATTGCTGCCTTTTCCTTCCTCTGGAAGCTTCATCCCAGAGGAGCACCTGCCAGATTCTAGCTGGAGCTCTTCTGTATAAGGTGTCTGGCGACCCCTGGTGAGAGGTGTCTCCCAGTCATGAGGCATGAGGGTGAGGGACCCACTTGAGGAGGCAGTCTGTTCCTTAGCAGAGCTCAAGTGCTGTGCTAGGACAGTTTTTACTCAATCGTATATTTGTTTTTTTAACATTTATTTATTCTGTTCTATTCTTTAACAATGCAAATTTTTAGTAGATTAAGTCTTTTTTTCTCACTTTTTTACTTCTGCTATCTCTTTTTCACCGTTTTTGTCTCTGTTATTTTGTCTTGCCTTTGGAAAAGCATTTCACTTTTGGCTTCCATATCAGTAGTTTAGATTTCTGCAGTGCAGAGTCTATACCTTCCAGGTGGATATAGAATTTTATATTTTACCAAGGCACTTTGGCTTGTAACATTTTTCTTATTAATCTAAAGCAAAGAAGAAAGTATTATTTTCTAGTCCAAGGACTAGCTTGCATTATTAAGTTACTCATTTAAGAGGAAGTAGGTCCTATAACATTAGTGGGAGTAATGCAACTGAAGGGACAGTTGAGTAGTTGGAAGAGAAGAAGATCCCTAATAGTTATTTATTGTTAACTACCCATTAGCAAAATGGAATCTTCTTTTATTTCTCTTATCATCATGGGTGTTTTATTTATCTTATCATGATTCTTCATTTTAGATCTTAGCCTGCTTGATGAACTCATCCTCTACTCAAAGTGACAGTGTCAGTGGACATCTGTTGAATGTGACTCTTCCAGACTGAGGCTTATCCTTCTTCTATTTCCTGATTATCTTACATTGTGCAAAAGAATTCACTCAGAAGCAATTTGAAGGAGTCCACAGTTTTTCTCTTGTACCATGTTTATAACTATTTAACATTTCTCCAGCTTTCTACTATGAAGTTTAGACCTCAGGCCTTAATGTACTGTTGGTTTTTTCTTCTGCTTTTAGCTCTATAGTATCACATAAAACTGTCATTCCTAAAAGGATGGAGAAAGGAGTGAAACTTGAGAGCAGGATAGTGAGGGAATGAATTGTGAAATAGTTTCAGTTATTTTCAAATAGAACTTCTGAGTGTAGGGAGCTTTCTTATGCTCTGGATATTGTAGATCTGTGTCTCTAAAAAACCACATACAAGGTAGGCAGACAGAAGTCTTCTTTTCCCTCAGCTCCCTGATTCCAAATGAGTCCAATAATTCAGTTACTCTTAACATAGTGAATGTTCTTTCAGGGTTCTTGAAATCTGTCCAATATTCCCAGTACTCCATGCTGTATCATTGCCTCCTGCAGATGTTTTATGTATATATAATTGTATTATTAAAAACAGCTCCTGTTAAATTCTTCTTGAATTGAGGCTGGGTATAAATAATCATTTGCCCTTGCTCTTGGCACATCACAGTGTATTAGATTGTGTGCAGGAAGAAACCATGTGGGATTCCTTTTACTCAGCATGCACCACTTTTGGTTTGCAAGTTAAGGGCCCATGAATTTTCTCTTTTACTTTAGGCCTCCAGAAATTAAACTTATTTTTCATAATTACCAGCACATTATAATTATTCAGAAGAGCCATGACACAGATACCGCTGAGTACAACAGTATAATAGGAGACAGATTTTCCCAATTCTGTATCCTCTTATTATGCTGTTATACTCAGCTGTACCTGTGTCATGGCTCTGCTGAATTCTGTGAGTCCTTCCTACTGAATCACTGAATCTGAGGGTGGTCTTGGGGATCTCTGAATGCCTAATGTACTTTATATATTTTGAATAGAAAATATCTTTTGAGATTTCTTTTCGAAATATTTTTTTAAATAAAAAGGATAAAATACTGTTATTACTACTACAACTACAGCGTGCGCTTCCTTACTGTGGCTGGATGAAGGAAAGCATTCACTCACTTGTTTAAGATATATTCTTTTTTTTTTTTGAAATGGAGTTTTGCTCTTGTTACCCAGGCTGGAGTGCGATGGTCTGATCTCGGCTCACCGCAGCCTCTGCTTCCTGGGTTCAAGCAATTCTCCTGCCTCAGCCTCCCGAGTAGCTGAGACTACAGGCGTGAGCCACTATGCCCAGCTAATTTTTGTATATTTAGTAGATATGGGGTTTCACCATATTGACCAGGATAGTCTCGATCTCTTGACCTCGTGATTCAGCCGCCTCGGCCTCCCAAAGTGCTGGGATTATAGGCTTGAGCCACTGTATCTGGCCAACGAATATTCTTAAGCACTTACTCTATGCCAGGAAATGTGCTTGATGTGGAAGACATTGCAAATAATAAGATGGAAAAGATTCCAGGCCTCAGGGAGATTAGAAAATAAAAAGTAAATAAATGAATAAATAAACAAGCATTAAGTAGTATAGATGAAATAACACGAGAAGATATTCAGAAGTTTCAGTCAGGAAAGTCTTCCTTGAGAAGACAGTCATGATGATTCCCCAAGGCTGAGGATGGTCTAGATATTTTGAGAGCACAGGAGCAACCAGTTCTCTCTTCTGAGAATTTGGGGAAAAAATTTCCCAAATTCTCAAAAGAGAAAGAAAGCTGGAGTGGCTGGCATGTCCTGGCAAGAGGAAAAAAGGCACGAGATGAGAGAGGGAGGCAGGAGCCTGGTCATGCATTGCTGGTAGGCAAAGGTAAGAATCTTATGGTTTATTTTAGGGGCAATAGGAAGCATTTAAGACAAGCAGATAGTTTTATATTTCTATACCTGGACTTATTTTTTTGAGAATCGCTTCCACTTGTTGTAAAGCTTGAAAAGCCACAAGACAAAAACCTCTTGAACACCAAACTGGGAAGGAAGGGGTGATTTATTTGACCAGAATCAGCAACGGTATAGTTGCCTAACAGCAGAGCTCCCTTAACAAAGAAAGTCCCTGCCCCTTTAAAGACTTACAACTCTAGAAATTACATGTGTAAGGGTCTTGATCCATGAAGTATACATGGAGTACATGACTTAGGTGGGGGTTTGATCCTGTTTAAGTAAAAGCAATGCCTTTTGAAAGATTCCTCCATACCACATCCGTGATCTATAGATGGGATTGTGGTTAACAGTAGGGGTCTTATCCTTAACCTGGCTGGTGGCACCAGCTGGTCTCTCCTCTGGCCAACTTCTAACTTCTTCATTTGGGATGCAATGTAGAAGGCTGAAGGTGATTAAGGGTCTCTTCCTTAGTTGTAAAATATGTAATAATGGCAATCATGCTGTCCTGGAGGAGTTCTTATTATCATGCCAAGACATCTGGTGTTGGGCAGGGGGTGGTGACACGTATGTGACCAGTTCCATTTCTCCATGTTGGCATTCATTGAGGCATATTTTTTCTATCTGATCTTTATGAATTATGCAGACTGCTTCTTTTTGTTTTTCACTTCACCATAGGGACTCTGTACATGCACCTTATCTCCTCTCTGTTTGTGTTTCTGTTGAAACACAGAACTTATCTGGTTGCTTTCTAATGGTGGTCTAGAGATGAGCGGAACTTTAAGGGGTCTTTTTTGTCTCCTCTGTTGGGATGTGACTGACATGGACCCTTTTCTCCTTCCTTACTCTTGCAACATCCTGGGCTCAGAAAATGCTAGGACTTTATAACTGTCTCGGGTTCTGTTTAGGACACAGTCTCCCTCATTGATCTTAGATTTCTCAAATATACTCAGACTGTTTTTCCCTCCCTAGAACTTAGCCCAGCAGATGAGGACAAGGCCTTGGGCCTTTTCTCGGTGTTCTCTTTGAGTCCCTTCTGACCAGAGAAAGTTTGTCGAGTCTAGGGTTGAGCTGTATGTCCTTTCATCTGTTTTCTTTTCCAAATCACACTGTTTACAGTATAAACTTTATGCCCCTGAAAGACTTTGAAACTCGAAAGGTCTTTTTGTTTTCACAAAGAAATGCCTCTGCCATAAGTTTCAAAAGAACTTTTCTCTTTTCTTTGATGCTGTTTTCTTTCCCCTGAGGCGATAAGCATAAAATATCTTTTTTTTTTTTTT
>NW_016107678.1:1431075-1473885 GCF_001604975.1 Cebus imitator | reverse complement strand
AAAAAAAAAAAAAAAAAAAAAAAAAAAAAAAAAAAAAAAAAAAAAAAAAAAAAAAAAAAAAAAAAAAAAAAAAAAAAAAAAAAACTTTTGCCAGTCTAAAATAATAGCTAGTTTACTTATGCCTGGTATTGATTTAAACTTTCCCCCATGGATTCCTCATTGAGTATTCAAAACAATGCAGTGAAGGAAGGACTAGAAACATCCTTACTTTACAGATGAGGGAGCACAGACAAGGAACTACTTTGCTTATGGCCACACAGCTAGGAAGTAAGAGATCTGGAATTCAAGCCCAGGGAGTGACTTGATCAGGTTTACATTTTTAAGTTACCACTTTTACTGCTGAGTGAGGTGTGCAGTACAGAGGACCAAGAGAAGCAGGTAAGCTAGTGAAGGCACCGCTGAATGATCAGAGAGGAGGACAAGGTACTGGCTGTGTATGTGAATGTGCATATGGAAGCACAGCGTGATGAAGTAGAACCGTTCATTCGTAGATGGTTTGATGAAGCTGGAGATGAAGAGGACAGATTTACTAGCTTGCAATTTGATCTGGACCAACTCTAAGTTCTAATGGCAACCAGGACATACACATTTCATAGTTAAATGGGAGACTATACATTAAAAAGATAAATCTGAACTTGGTTAAATTATTAGCAAACATAGTTATTTTGTTGGTAAAAATCAGGATATTTAGAATGTTGAAATGGTTCTGTAAACATTTTATTTTTTTCTTTTGTACTGCTCTGGCACTGATTAGATTATTCTTTGGTATTTATGTAGGAAAAAAATGTATTGTCAGTAGCTGGGAAATACTGTGTGGTGTCCCTAAAGAACTTGCTATGAAGGATATAAGTGTGCTTTCTGGCATCAAGAATGAGAAAGTATCACACAATGGAGAAGAGAGTGAATTTATTCTTCGGGGTATGTTCTTAAACCCAGCAGCTGCCAGATGCATTGAAGATGCTCGTCAGATATTTGTGGAAAGCATGAGTGAATAAAAATCACTCTACTGAGACAGAGTAGCCCTTAACTCATGATTTGATTATATAATAGAAAAATTTCTAAAGAAGAAATGCACTGATCATAGCTGTGTATATGGAAGGGAATTGGTTGGGGTATGGGGTCATATTTGTTGCTTTAAAAACTTAGTGAAAGTGAGTCAGTGAGATTAATTTTGATAGTGCAGAGTGAGGCACTTTTCAGGGGATAGACTACGTTGGTCTTCTACCCTGTATCTCTGGAGAGTATAAAGGCAGTGGAAGAGGTCCAAGGCTTTGTTAGGGTGAGGTCAAATATTTGAATAATGACTCCCCTTAGTCTGAATCTAGACTTAGCAAACATATTTTTAAATATTTTTATTATAAAAGTTGGTTTCTCATGCAAAAAGTAAAAAAGTAAACTGGCAAGAAGACTAAGGCTCCCACTCCTCCTTACAACAATATTCATTATTGTATTTTAATAAATTATCATTCTGATTTTATGATGTCTTCCTGGAGCTTTGATTCCATGTTCTCTAAAGTATAAATCTAATATGTTAACAAGACAGGTTCCTGAGTTGAAAGGATAAAAACAAGACCGTAGTTCATGTGAAATACATTAGGTAGTTTGGTCCTGTAAGCAGTTAGGGTTTTGAAAGAAAATAGAATATACCCTGGGTGTTCAAAGGAAGAGACATAATTGAGAAACTACTTGCTCAGGTGTAAAGCCAGACTAAAAGAATAAAGAGGTAATGATGAGGTACTCACAGAGAGCAAATGGAAAAGTCTTTCCTACCCTTTGCACCAAAGGCACTAGGAAAGAAAATAAGAGTCATCAGAATCCAGCGGAAGTGGGAACCACTGAAGAGGAGTTGCCCAGTGGGAGTTCTAGTTGTGGAAGGGAGTGGCTATTTAAAGATGTTGGCCAGAAGAAAAGCAGAGAAGGAACAAGACAGAAATACCACATCCTCTTACTCCTTTCACTCTCTTATCTTCTGAATGTGAATTCCATTGGCCTGAATGAAACTGGCAAGCAAGAGAGCACAGGAGATACCAACCGCAGCCACAAGTCAGCTTCTCTGGCCACAGAGCAGGCAATGAAGGGGAGAGATGACTGAGGGGGTGTAGGAAAGAATATGATGAGGAAGGCAAGTGTAACCTCTGAGACACAGCCAACGAGACTCGAGAGAGCCCAGATGGACAATAACCTCTTTGTCTTTTTGTGTGCCTTACTCATCATTTTACAATAAGAATTTATATTGCTATTAATAGTGTGTTTTCTCATATAATTTTGATAGAAAAAGCAAAATGTATTGTTTATTTGTGTACCATTGTGACATACCAAAATTCTTAGTTCTAATAAATTAGCAAGGTTCTTATTCTGAGAGCAACAGCTAGGCTGTTTGAAGTTCTAGTGTTCCGTTGAATTTAAAACAGACTAATTTTCTCAAATATTTGTTGTTCTTTGAGGTGCTTGAGGCAAAAGGTCAAAAATAAAGACTTCACACTGTGCATTTGGTACAAAAACATAAACTCCCACGTGAAAAGATACATGTAGAATATTTACAACAAAATAATGTGCCATCCCCATTATTAAAATACATTATTTACAGTCATATGTCACTTAACAATGGGGTTATGTTCTGAGAAATGCATCATTAGGTAATTTCATTGTAGTGAGAATATCACAGAGTGTACTAACAGAAGCCTAAATTGTATAGCCTACTATGCACCTAGGCTATATGGAGCGTATAGGCTATAGCCTAATGCTCCCAGACTACAAGCCTGTACAACATGTTACTGTACTGAATACTGTCGGCAATTGCAACACAGTGGTATTTGAGTATAGAAACATATCTACACATAGAAAAGGTAAAATAAAACACAGTATGAAAGATGAAAAGAAGTACTCCTCTATAGGAGTTAATGCAAAGGCCTACTTTGTTACTGAATACTCCTGTAAACTTTATAAACACTGTATACTTAAGATACACTAAATTTATGAAAAAATTTTCTTTAATAATTTTCTTTTTTTTTGAGATGGAGTTTTGTCCTTATTACCCAGGCTGGAGTGCAATGGCGCGATCTCGGCTCACTGCAACCTCCGCCTCCTGGGTTCCAGCAATTCTCCTACCTCAGCCTCCCGTGTAGCAGGGATTACAGGCTGCACCACCATGCCCAGCTAAGTTTTGTATTTTTAGTAGAGATGGGGTTTCACCATGTTGACCAGGATGATCTTGATCTCTTGACCTCGTGATCCACACATCTCGGCCTCCCAAAGTGCTGGGATTATAGGTGTGAACCACCGCGCCCGGCCCTTTAATAATAAATTAACCTAAGCTTATTGTAACTTTTTTAAATTTAAAAGGTTTTTTTTTTTTTCTTTTAACTTTTTGACTCTTTTGTAATAACACTTGGCTTGAAACACACATTGTATAATTGCACAAAAATACTTTCTGTATATCCTTGTTCTATACCTTTTTTCTATTTTTCTATTTTTACTTTTTAAACTTTTTTGTTAAGAAATGAAGACTCAAACACACTCATTAGCTGAGGCCTACACAGGGTCAGGATCATCAATATCACTGCCTTCCACCTCCACTTCTTATCCCCCTGGAAGTTCTTTAGGAGCGATAGCATGCATGGAGATGTATCTCCTAGGATACAATGCCTTCTTCTGGTACACCTCCTGAAGGAAGCACCTGAGGCTGTTTACAGTTAACTTTTGTTTTGTAAGTAGATGGAGTACACTGTAAAATAACAAAAAGGATAGTATAGTAAATATGTAAGCCAGTAACATGGTTGTTTATTGTCATTATCAAGTATTATGTACTGTATGTCATTATACTTGTTACACTTTTATATGACTGGCAGTGCAGCAGCTTTTTTTAGACCAGCATCACCACAAACACATGAGTAATGCATTGCATTGTGACTTTATGATGGCTATGATGTCACTAGGTACTGAGAATTTTCCAGTTCCATTATAATCTTATGGAAAACAGTTACATAGGTGGTCCATCATTGACCAAAGTGTTGTTATGCAGGGCATGATTATATTCATGCATATAAAATGCAATGCCATGCTTGCTTAAAAGCTGAACAAGAGAAAATCATTTGACCTTTCAAGTACCAAAAAACATCTTTAATCCATCTGGTCTATATGGGATATTTGAAGGTCAGTGATAATCATTTTATCTTTAGCATTTATAGAATTTCATATGAGTTCTATATGCACTTCTGAACTTCTTCCTTTAAAAGAGTGTAGAAAAGTTTTAGGCAAAAAAAAAAAAAAAAATACCATCAAAACTTTTTGACCTAGCTTCATAAGTAAGAAACAAAAAAGAAAATAAGAACCTTTGCAATTTCCAAGTAAAAATAAAGTAGTGACTTAAAAGCAATTTAAGATTGTTCAGTGCTACACAAATATGAGTATTTGTATTTGAAGTATTTACATAAAATACTGGTCATGGTTCTTATCCACAGGTAACAGACTCACTTAAAACAGGAATTTGAATGGATATTGAGATGCTGGTAGAATTTCTGAGAAAGCTAGAGAAACAGGTTGGGAAGCACGCAGGAATACAGAGAGGCCAGGCCACCAGAACCAGCCTTGTGAGGACCCTGGTGCAGACCATTCTGGACCCTGGATCCTGGACCTAGTAGCTCATAAGGCATCTTGTAGACACTGGCCATAGTGGTGGCACCATTGCCACTGTTGTTTTCCAGAAATGGATTCCCTCTTTATCACCAGTTGCTGGATCACAGTTCCAACCTACTGCATCTGGCCTATGGCACATACTCACACCCTAACTGGAAGAGGCTTCTTATCTTGAGCATCTGGCTTTCTTGATTTCTATAGGAAAGGCATACTCAGCTTCCTATTAAGATTCATAAGTTCAACTATTCCCCCTAGAAAGTCTAGTTTTATCTCTGTTGAATAATAAAATTGAAAGGGGTTCAAGATACAGTATGGAACATTTAGAGTCATGTTTATCTTTTGCTAATTGGTTAACTTTTCCTTTGACCTGGTCTAAATGTTTGTCTCCTTTCCAGAAATCTTTTAAACCAGGATTCTAACTTCATTGGAGAGATGTTTTTGTTCGTATTGTTACTTTAATCTCACAATATTTGACTTATCTGAGACTTATTTTGAAAGTTATATTATTAAATGAGGGAATAATTATTATAATAAACCCGAAGAAGACCAAAACTTAATAAAACTTGATAAATGGAAGAAAACAGAGTCAGAGCAGAATCTGATGAGTCACATAAGAGCATTTTTTTTGCTTCTCAGCAAAAGTGTTCCAAAAATTCAATAACATAGACTACTGTGGTTCTACTGGGTGTTTTAAAAAATGTAAATGTATTTCTCTAAAATAGATAAGCAAAAGATGCAATAAATATTTGCAGCTAATTTGAACTTACTCTTAAATTAGTTTCAAGGTGATCTCTCGTTTTACCCATTTAAAAAAAAAATTGAGGATGGCAGTGTCGGGGTCTTGGTGTGGAATTTTACTGAGTGATTTCAGAAATATGACTTTTTAGATGAATTATATAGCTGTTTATTAAATACCTTTTACATTGAAAACACTGGAATCACACATAAAAGAATAAAGTGACACCATTTCTGTTTTCAAGGAGGTTTCACTCCACTGTGGTGAGAGACATATGATATGACTGATATAAAGCAGGAAAGCAAAAGTGCCAAATAGAGAAGTTCCAAAGCATGGCAGGCTAGAAAAAGGAGGGGTGCACTCCATTATGAAGAAGCAGATGAGGCTGCCTTTGAACTAGGCTTTGAAAGATAAGAAAAAAGTGGTGAAAAATTCAATATAGGAGGAAGGGACTGAAATTTCAAAGATAAGATCAATTTAAGTGCTTGGTCTATTCAGAAAGCAGCAGATAAAGCTGCAGAGAAGGAGCACAGGGCTCATAAAGGATGGTAGAGAATTTGGCTTGCGTTTTACACTCTCCTCTGGAGCTCTCCTGGGGCAGACACTGCTGGTAGTCTACCTGAAAACTGTACCCCTTATTAGTAAACAGGATCTTCATTTTAGTTATTATGGAGCATTCCATGGGTTGAATACCTATTATTTTAAGCCAGTTATACAGTTCCTTCCCCCTTTGCAGTCACTGGTTTAGCTATGCAAGTGGGATAAAACCCTCGTCACTGAGTGGTGATAGAATGTGTGCTGGATGCTTTCTGGAAAAGGGACCCAAGACAGCAAGTTGATCCTGCCAGTCTTTGAACATCCTTCTAAGGATGTGTTGCTTGAAAATGTAGCCATTAACCTGTGTCCCTGAGTAGAGTAGAGAAGCCATGTGGAGTCCTCTCTAGACTGAATTGCTGAAGTAACCAACCTTAGTACCACTTACTAGGGGACTTACTGTTATGAGGAATGAGGAATTTTACTTCCTGCTTATGGTGATTTTGATATTTAATTACTTGTTGTGAATGTGTTTGCAGTAATAGATTTCTCCTGTTCTGACTCAATACCAAAATCTGCTTGGGATATTCATATGAAAGAAAATGCTGATTTTTTTCATCTGTCACTCTATTTAGGAAAAATGTTTCTCGTTAGTTAGAATTACTTTTTTATTTAACACCTTTTTTTTTCTTTTAGGAACAAGTTTGCTCTCTTAAGTCTGTTAAATATTTATTTAGTTGTTATAACCAAGAACAGAGGAATAGAATAAATCCTCCAATAGCTAAAAGTGCTCAGATATATTCATGTGTTAGAATGTGCTTTTATTGTTTAATTGAGAAAATGAATTTTTCTGCAGAAATGTTAATATTGGTACTTTTTGTACTACTTGGGAGAATGACAATCATCTTTATTAGCCTTCTCATTTGAAGAAAATACAAATTTTCAGCAAAGTTTTCATGAAGGAGATTATTCTCCTCACTCCATGGAGCTCAGTAAGATCTGTGCGGTGGATCAGAAAACTGAACCAGGCCACGAGTACTCCTTTGGAACCTAAATTTGCTTGTTGAGATTCTGCCAGCTGAGGCTTTATTCTTTTTTCCTCACTCCTGATGATTCTTTTATTCTCCTTTTGTTTTTAGCTGGCACTACTGGAATTTCATCTATTCTGTTTTTCCCATTCAGTGCCAAATCTTTTCCTCTGATGAGAGTGTTCGTTTGTAATTAAAGTTGCCCCATGCACCTTGAACATATCCTCATCTAATCAAGTGAAGCCTGGCAGTCTGTATACAAGTCACCATCTCCTTTAGCTACATGATTATTTAAAACTGAGAATGTGGTAAACTTCTGGAGTTCAAACAAAGTTGAAACCCAAAAATTCATACACAGTAACATTTATTCAGTCTTAAATATCATGAGTTTCTGAGTGTCTACTTTTCCGACTTCTTCAACTAACATTTCTTAAAATGTCTGATTTGTATTTCTTCATTTAAATATAAAAACATAGGAGCTGTATTTTGAAGCCATTGTTTATGTAAAACTTTCCATAAAAAGAGTTTCCAGAGCTTCTATACAGCAAACGAAACAATCATTAGAGCGTACTGGCAATCAACAGAATGGGAAAAAATTTTTGCAATCTACCCATCTATGACAAAGGGCTAATATCCAGAATCTACAAAGAGCTAAAACAGATTTACAAGAAAAAAACAAATAAATCCATTGAAAAGTGGGCGAAGGATACGAACAGGCATTTTCAAAAGAAGACATTGATGAGGCCAACAAACATGAAAAAATGCTCATCATCACTTGTCATTAGAGAAATGCAAATCAAAGCCACATTGAGATACCGTCTCATACCAGTTAGAATGGCAATCATTAAAAAAAATCTGGAGACAACAGATGCTGGAGAGGATGTGGAGAAGTAGGAACACTTTTACACTGTTGGTGGGAGTGTAAATTAGTTCAACCATTGTGGAAGACAGTGTGGTGATTCATCAAGGACCTAGAAACAGAAATACCATTTGACCCAGCAATTTCATTACAGGGTATATACCCAAAGAATTATAAATTGTTCTGTTATAAAGACACATGCACACGTATGTTCTTAGTGGCACTGTTTACAATAGCATAGACCTGGAACAAACCCAAATGCCCATCATCGATAGACTGGATAAAGAAAATATGGCACATATACACCATGGAATACTATGCAGCCATAAAAACCAATGAGTTCATGTCCTTCATAGGGACATGGATGAATCTGGAAACCATCATTCTCAGCAAAATGACACAAGAATAGAAAACCAAACACTGTATGTTATCACTCATAGGTGGGTGATGAGCAATTAGAACACGTGGACACAGGGAGGGGAGCATCACACACTGTGGTCAGTAGGGGGCACCTAGGGGAGGGATAGTTGGGGGTGGGGAGGGTGGGGAGGGATAATGAGGGGAGAGATACCTATATCTGGTATAGGTATCTATACCAGATTACATGGCAGCAAACCACCTTGCCATGTATGTACAGATGCAACAATCCTGCATGATCTGCACATGTACCCAGAACCTAAAGTACAATTAAAAGTTTTTCATTTTCTTTTAAAATATCTACCTTTTCTATTTTAACGTAATTTATATCTATTTAAAAATTTGAAAACTATTGAGGGAACACACACAAAAAAATTCTAAATTGTATCAAGTGTGGTTGCTATTGACTGATGAGATAGCCTATTTATTTTTATCTATTAAGACGTGTGTTTATGAGTATATTTATGATGTTTGTGTATATACACACATATGCAAGTATATTATGTATTTAATATAGAGGTATATAAATAAATTCAGATTGATATTTACTGTAGTCACTTTTTTAAAGTTAACTTTTTATGTTGATATAATTTTAAACTTATATATAGTTTTCAAGTTTGGCACAAGGAACTCCAGTGTACCTTCTATTCGGATTTAACAGTTACTTTAAATTATTCCTATTAGTGCTCAGCATTTTATAACTTGCTGTTTTACTAGCAAGGATATCATATTTTCTAGAATTTACTAAATGCGATTGTACTGCATGATTCTAATGATGATGATGGGGATGATGTTAAAAATGATGGTGATTGCTAAATAGTTAATGGGCATTTTTTATGTGTCAGGCAATGTTCTAATTGTTTTACATATAATATTTCAATCCTTAAAATAACTAGGAGGTATATACTCTTATTGCTCCATGTTAAGAAAGCACAAACCAAACACAAAGAAGTGAAGCATCACAAACTGGTAAGTGAAAAAGCAAGGAATTGGTTAGGGAAAAAACCTCAACCCTTATAGCAGAGGCACTGAAAGTATTACATTTGGTCAGAGCAAGACAGGTCATTACTCACAGCACAGCAACAGCAGAAGAATCCGTGTAGTAGTGCTAGTTCTCCTGACCCTAAATATCATGGGATGATGCAATGGCCTGGTTGGGCTGCAACCCAGGGCTAAGGGCTTAGTATCTTTTATAATATGCAATAAACAAGCCCCTCCTGAGCTGTCACGTGGGTATGCTGTGGTTGACTTGACATACTTAACTGTGTAGGAGTCTATCTGCAGAAACATCATCAGGCTAGAGGAGATTAGGCCTTGTAACTTGACACACTGAGCAAAGTTGTGCAGGAAAGCTGTGGGCTGTGGCAGACTGCCTTTCTCAACCAATATGTAGTCAGATAAATTGATCCACATGATTGATTATATTATGACACCTTTGATCTCATTTAAAAAGCTTACTATAAATTATTTGATTAGTTCTATTGTTTGGTCTATAAAAGATATTTCTATTTTTCTTTTTCTTTAGGTAACTTAAAGTCTTATTTGTTTTTAATTTTTGTCTTAAAGAAAAAAGTTAGCATTTTATAAACCTTATAGTATAAATGGTCTGTATCTTAAGTCCCAATTTTCCCCTGGGTTTTCTTGTTTTAATTATGTATTGATCAATTATAGTTGTATATATTTAAAGGCCATAATGTTATGATTTTTTAAATGATGTGACATGATTAAATTAAGCTCATCAACATATTTATCACCTCAAATAAACATTTTTTTATAATGAGGCCACTTGGAATTTATTCTCTTAGTGAATGATAGAAATATATACAGTTTTTAACTATTAGGGATCTTCACTGTGTTATGCAGTAGATCTCAAAAAATAAATTAGATATTCTTCTTACCTAAGTGAGACTTCATACCCTTTTACTATCTCCCCATTTCCTCTACACATCAGCCTCTGGTAACCACCATTCTACTCTCTGTTTCTATGAGTTCAATTATTTTAGTTTCCACATATAAAGGAAAAAATGTAGTATTTGTTTTCCTGTGTTGGACCTATTTTACTTAGCATAATGTTGTCCAAGTTAATTAATATCACAATTGACTGAATTTCTTTCCTTTTTAAGGCTGAATCATAATCCAGTGTGTTTATGTACCACATTTTCTTTATCTGTTCATCCACTGATGGACGCCAAGGTTGATTTCATAACTTAACTATCACAAAAGTGCTGCAATCAATGTGAGAGCACAGATACTTCTTCAACATACTGATTTCACATATTTTGAGAAAATACGTAGAAGTTAGATTGTTGAATTATATGATGATTTTATTTTTAGTTTTTTGAAGAACCTGCAAACTGTTTTCCATAATTGCTCTACCAATTTACATTGTCACCAATACTTTACAAGCGTTCTGTTTTCCCCACATTCTCACCAATACTTATTTTTCATATTTTTGAAAATAGCCATTCTAACAGGTGTAAGGTGATATCTCATTGTGGTTTTAATTTGCATCTTTCTAATGATTAGTGATGTTGTGAACTTTTTTCATATATCTGTTAGCCATTTGTATGCGGTCTTCTGAGAAATGTCTGTACAGATTCCTTGCCCTTAATCAGATTGTTTTCTTTCTATAGAGTTCCTTATATATTTTGAATATTAATCCCTAAACAAATGTATGACTTGCTAATATTTTGTTTCAGTCCATAGGTTGTCTTTCAATTCTATCAATTTTTTTTTCCTTTCTTCACAGAAGGTTTTATTCTGATGTAATCTCATTTGTCTATTTTTGTTTTTGTTGCCTGTGCTTTTGAAGTAAAATCTAAAAAATCTTTGCCCAGACCAATGTTGTATAGTTTTTCTCCTGTGTTTTCTTCTTGCAGTTTTACAGTTTGAGGTCTTATGCTTAAGTTTTTGATACATTCTGAGCTTATTTTTATATGTGGTGTGAGATAAAAATCACTTTCATTTTTGTACATGTGAATGTCCACTTTTCCTAACAGCATTTATTGAAGAGTCTGTCCTGTTCCCTTTGCATATGCTTTGCACCTTGTCAAAAATGAATTGACTATAATTGTATGGGTTCATTTCTGGGCTCTTCATTCTGTTTTCACTGGTCAGTGTGTCTATTTTTGTACCAGTGCCATGCTGTTTTGATTACTACACTTTGTAATATAGTTTGAAATCGGGCAGTGTGATGTCTCCAGCTTTGTTCTTTTTGGTCATAATTGCTTTGGCTATTTGAGACTTTTTTTGGATCCATATGAATTTCACAATTGTTTTTTCTGCATCTCTGAAAAATGACATTGGAATTTTGTTAAGCATTATATTAAGTCTATAGATTGCATTGAATAGTGTGAACATTTTAACAATATTAATTCTTCCAGTCCATA
This sequence comes from Cebus imitator, assembly GCF_001604975.1. Lineage (NCBI taxonomy): Eukaryota > Metazoa > Chordata > Mammalia > Primates > Cebidae > Cebus > Cebus imitator. Next base: position 1,462,287 of record NW_016107678.1, on the reverse strand, counting down.
AGCATGAAATATCTTTCCATTTATTTTTGTCTTTTCTGTTTCTTTAATTAATGTTTTATAGTTTTCAATGTACAGGTCTTTCATCTCCTTGGTTACATTTATATCTAAGTATTTAAGTTTTTGTAGCTGTTGTAAATGGGATTGTTCTCTTGATTACTTTTTTGGAAAGTTGTTTTCAGTGTAGAAAAATGCTACTGATTTTTGTGTGTTAATTTTGTATCCTGCAACTTTACCAAACTTGATATTAGTTATAACAGTTTTTGGTTATAGTCTTTAGCTTTTTCTGTATATAAGACCATTCCATCAGCAAGTAGCAATGGTTTTACTTCTTTTTTTATTTGAGTTTTACTTTATTTTATTTTTATTTCTTTCTCTTGTTTTATTGCTCTAAGAAGGACTTCCATTGCAATGCTAAATAAAAGTAGCAAGAGGTGGCATTTTGTAGATAGTTTGTTTCTTCCTCTCTTGCTGCCTGCCTTTGTGGTTTGATAATTTTCTGTAGTTGAATTTTTGAATCTTTTTTATTTTTTGTGTGTCTCCAATAGATTTTTTTTTGTTTTTGTTTACCATGATGCTTACATGGAACATCTTCCTCTTATAACTGTCTATTTCAAGCTGAGAGTGAGGAATTTTGCATACAATAAATCTATACTTTTACTTCCCTACACACACAATTTTCATTTTTAGTATCTGAATTTATATCATTTTATGGTATGTATTCCTCAACAATTTATTTCAATCCAGTAGTTATTGTTTTTGTCCTTTAACCCTGTACTGGGAATAAAATTACTTTACATACCAACATTACAGTCCTAGAGTATTCTGATTATTGCTCTGTATTACTCAGGCCATTGGTATTACTTGTGCATTTATAACTTTTATGTTATTTATTAGAAGTCTTTTGTTTCAGTTTAAAGAACTGAATTCTTTAAACAATTAGCAGTTCCTTTAGCAATTCCTGTAAGGCAGGCCTAATGGTGATAAACTCCCCTAACTTTTGTTTACCTAAGAATGTTTTTATTTCTTCCTCATTTCTTTTTTCTTTCATTTTTTTTAATGTTTGTTACAACTTTATTCACCAGAACCAAAACACCTGGAAACAATTCAGCCATCCTTCAATTGACAGATGGTTAAACTAACCAATACATCCACAACATGGAGTACTACTCAGCAATACAAGACATAAACTATTGATACATGCAGCAAATTGCATGCATTTTCAGGGAGTTATGCTGAGTGAAAAAAGCCAATCCCTAAAGCTTGCACATTATAGGATTCTTCTTATATATCTTTCTTAAAATGACATAATTATAAAAATATAATAGGTTAATAGTGTCTGGGGTAGGGAATGGAAGAGGGGAGAGAAGTAGGCAGAAAGGTGGACAACACAAGGGATCTTTCTGGAGGTGGAAATTTTCTGTATCTTTACTGTATAAATGTCATTATCCTGGTTTTGATATTATGCACATCTTGTAAATACCTTGTTTTGTAAGATGCTACCATTGTCTCCATCATTTCCAAAATACTGCTTTGCTAGGTAAAGTATTCTTGATTGACAATTTTTTTTTTTTTTTCATTCAGCATTTTGAATATTTCATCTCATTCTTTCCTTCCTTGCAAGGTCTCTACTGAGAAGTCCACTGATAGTGGCATTAAAAAACCATTGAATGTAATGTATTTCTTATCTCTTGCTGCTCTCAAAATTGTTTGTCTTTTATTTTTGATAATTTGATTATTATTTGTCTTGGCGAGTTCTTTGGTGCCTCACCAAGACAAATAATAATCAAATTATCAAAAATAAAAGACAAACAATTTCCAAACTGAAAAATGTGGAAATCTTCACAAATTTTCATGTCATCTTTGTTCAGGGACTATGTTAATATTCTGTCATTACAATTTTAGTACAAATGCTCATTGACTTACAATACAGTTACTTTCCAAAAAACTTATCATAGGTAGGAAGTATTATGTTGAAATATGCATCTGACTGAAAGCAATGGCTGGCTACTGAATTTAGGCATGGTGAAATAAGTATGGTTTCTCCCAAATGTTTATCACTTTTGCACTATTGTAAAGTTGAAAAACCACAAGATAAACCATCATAAATAGAAGATTCTCTGTATATGTGCTGCTAAAGTGAGCACTCTATTTTCTTTAACCAGAGAAAGTTATTATAAACATTCTTCACATACATATTTTTTCATATCTCTGGTTATTTACTTCAAGTAAATTTCTTGAACTAGAATTATTGCCTCAAAGACATTACATATTTTAAGTATTCTTTTTGCCATATTGTCAATTGCATCCCTGAAATATTTCATGAGGCAATTCTTCCAGCAGCATTTTCTACAAATAATATTATTGTCTCCTTTTCAATATTTATGTTTCAATATCACTGCTTAGCCTTCTTTCGACTTACTGAATTGACAAGAAAGTTCAGTGCATTGGTATTGGGAACATGTATACAAGCAAAAATCTATTTCTAATGAAAATTCTATGTTTCACATTATTTGTTGGCCACCCAAATAATAAGCCTTGTTAAAAACCAAATCTATTTGCTCATGTGTTTTGTCTTTTCCAAGGATCAGAATTTGATGAATATATGGAGGGGTTGTTAAAGTTTGTATTTTATAAGACAATAAAAATATCTTCTATGCAACAAAAAATGCATATAGCAATACTAGTGGTTTAATTTTTATTTTATAATTATGGATTCTGAGCAACATGTACTGATACACACTTCCATTTTCTTCTTATAATAAAATTAATAAAAATTATCAGAAAGTATAGACATAGGAGCCGTTTTTAAATGTTTAATTTTCATGTTTCTTCTTCCAGTTTTCACTGACTGACTGACTTCTGTATCCTTCCCATTTTTATTCCACAGTATTTTAGTCCTCTGTCAGTCAGCTCCAGATGTTTTCTTGCAACTGTAATTTGCATAAGATTTCTAGTCTTTGCCTGTGCCTTTGCTCAGCACTCATTTGAATTTGAGCTTTTATAATGCCTTACCACGAAGCTTTTACTTCTCTCTAAAATACTCTGTAAAATGCTTGCTCTTGATTACTTATACCCTGAGAACAGCTTTGCTCTCTGTGAGGTAGCAAAGCTCTAAATGTTTCTCTATTCTCATTACTCTATGCGTTTGCTGCCTCTGGCCTTTTGTGTTTTGAACTTCCTGTGGCCTGTGGCTGCTATGAGAAGGTGAAAGCTATAGAGTGGCTAAAATGATTAGTGAAGGGCCAGCCTAAGAGGGTATTGATCTGTTTCCCCATGAAAAACAATCATAATGTTTCTTTATTTTCAGAATTAATTTTTGTAACAATTTAAAATTTTAAAACTCAGAGATAAAATAGAATTGTATAAATAGTATAGTTTATTTAATATGCCTTTTCACTGTGTCTCATCATATGGGTGATACCAAAATATTCTTCTTCTGAGATACATTTGGGATCTAAGTGCCGGCATGTTGTAATCTGAGGGAGAGAGAGGCTTACCAGTTAATGTCATAGACTTTTGAGGTGTTCTATCCAGGAGAATGAGCAGTTAAGAATTCTAGCTGGCACAGGTTCTGCCTACTGATATAACTTCTATATTTGATGTCCTTCAGAGATATCCTGAAGGGAACATTGGGGAGGATTCTCGTAATAACCCTGTTTATAATGCATAGAAATCCAGTCTGGCTCTGCCAGCATCTTTTGTAGTCCTGACTTAAGTAAACAAACAAACAAAACTCTTAGTTTAGCTGAGTTTCCAATATTGGTTTGAATCATTTATGTTCTTTTGTTCAGGTTGAGAGTTTTATTTCAAAACACTTTTGGTCTTATTTTTTGATGTCAACATTCCTCTAGACTTCAGTAAAACCTTTGTTTATATTGTTTGGTTTTAGGAAGCTCTGTTTGTAGTAAGCCAAGCCAGATAACTTGTTGTATCATGGTGCTTCATGGACTTGGTTTATTATTTTTATCCATGGCTTATCCTGGAATACTGACTCCATTGTTATCTACTTAATGGCTGTAGCCTTAAGGACCAGAAAAAACACACTGATCAGCAGAGCACAATTTCTTAACCTGCTCATGTGTATTAAGCCTAAATCATAAAATCTAGATTGTTTTTAAGGTATTTGCAAATGTGTAAAGTTGGAGCTATGGTATGGCACATGGTAGAAGACCATTCTCTAGCTCATGAAGGAGCCCAGGGATAATTATTTCTTTCTATTATCTTAGTTAGTTGCACATACCCCATTACAAATATTAGTATATAATAAGGACATCAGCCTAATTTGGAGATTTGGAGATTTCTTGTGTTAAATCTTAAAGATACTCTGATATCTTTAAGTGGGCGATGACATCCTTTTAAACTTTGCTTTTTATGAAATAGCCATAGATAACAATGGTAGCTGAACTATTTTGTTATTGACAAACCAAACTGCTATTTTTATATTCCTTGATAGAGGAATCATCATTGCCCCCCAACCCAGAACTCAATTTATCCAGTTAAATGGTTTTATTTGGAACTGTTAATTATAATGTCATTTCTTATGCTAATTTCTGTTGCCTTTAAGGCTATTTTGATGGCAAATAACTGAAACCCACTCAAAGCAGCTTAAGTAAAGGAGGAGAAATTATTATAAATGTATTGTAATATCTCATGGAAGCCTAAAGCAGAAAGTATGTTAGGCTTTAGGAAGGACATAAAACAGGAATCTAAACAGCCATACTTTTTAGTTTCTACTAAGACAGCCTCTTACCTTCTTATGTCTGTTTTATTGATTTTTTTCTATGAATTAGAATTCTATTTAGCCACAATGCAAGTTCTCGTATTACATATCTTCAGCTACAAGATCAGTGTCTCAATTACAGGCAACAGGGCAGAGAATCTGATTGGTCTAGGTGAGTTTGTTATGCATTCATATTCAATCAGCTCTGTCTGTGAGATAGGGCCATCTAGGACAGAGAGAACTGTATAACCATAGGGACCCAAGAGGGCAGAATTTAGAATAGGAGATCATGGTCTGCTAGACATCCAAATAATTATCTACCAAATTTTCCACTGATCGAAACGTAAATACCAAGGAACTGCACTAAATAACATCTCAGTTAAAAAAGCTCAGAGAGTTTGATAATCTTATCCAGATTACCATGTAGGGTGCAATTGATTTTGAGGATAACTTTGGAATTTTGAACTCAAAATAGATGTATTATTTCAATTTTATTCTCTAATGTCTGCATAATGACCACATGGGTTTAGCTTTGTCTCAAAATTTAAATTAATTTTTAGGCTCATGTCTGAGTAGCTTTGTCTTTTCTGGTTTATTTTATTTCATTCTTTTTTGGCTGGATTTCATTGGCTAGTAGTTTTATGAACAAAGCTCATGGATACTGTAATCCTGTCTACTTGGGTGTGTTTGCTTTTATTTTTTTAATAGTTGAAGAGTGACTTGGCCTGACAGAATCCTTTACTCCTACCATATTTTCCTCAGAACTCTGGAGACTGTGCTCTGTTTTCTACCTGCCTGTAGTGTTGCTGTAGAGAATTTTGACACAGTCTGATTATTATTATTTTTTTTGCTTGGAGACTGCTTTCCCTACCTTAAGTTCCATGTGATTTTTTTCCTTCTCGTGAAAGTTGCATAAATTCATCAGGATATAACTTGGGATTGATTATATTTGCCAGTGGTTCTTAGGACATGATATGCTAATATTTCAGGGAGGTTATCTTATAAAATACATTTGAAAACTTTGATGAGTTCTCTTTTTCAGTAATAGCAAATAAGCATATTTTGAATCTTCTTTGCTATCATTTTCTAGATAAAGTCTGTCTATTTGACCCTAAAACTTCATTACACATTTTATTTAATTTTATTTTACCAAACTATTATGTCTTTTCTTGGATTTTAGTCATGTTAATTTAAGTTGATAACTACCTGGTTTTTTTCTTGATGATTCTGTGTTGCTATTTTCTTTCTTTTTAAAAAAAAAATTTTAATTTTACTTTACGTTCTGGGGTACATGTGCAAAATATGGAGATTTGTTACATAGGTATATACATGCCATGGTGGTTTGCTGCTCTTGTCTTTCTTAACTGAGTTCTGCTAGCTTATGTTTCACTTTCTGTCTTCATGTAACCGTCAGAGGATCCTTTGGGTATTGCTTTACCAGCCAGAAAACCTCTGTGGCTGGCAGTGCCTCTGCTTGAGTTTTGCTCATGCCTGTTGGACTCATTCTGCCCACTCAGCCTGGCAGGCTGAACTTGGCTTGTGCTACCAGCCTGGATCATATGTCTGCCAAGGGTGAGCCAGGTGTGGAGTGGCAAGGGGTGTGTGAGCAAGTGAGTCCAGGGTCTGGCCATTGCACAAAACCAGGCATGCCAGCTGCAGTGGCAAGGCAGGCAGTCCCAGGCACTGGCACAGGTGCCAGCTGCATGTGAGGCTACAGCTGGGCCAGATCGCAAGCAGCTTCTGCTGGGTGCACCACTGTCTGGACAAGGTGAATGCAGTGGCACCTGAAAGCTAGGTGCCAACAACTGCAGAACTCCAAAGAGGGTGTTATAGTATGTCACAGACCTGGCCTGGGGAGCTCCTAGTTCTGGGCTCCCAGCAGGGCTGCAGCTCTTCTCTGCTTCTCATCACCTGTGGCACAGTGAGTTGGGGAGGGATGTTTTGGGGGGATGTGTTTCAGCGCATCTGTGTTAAGCTCTTTCAGTTCGGCCACGCAACTCTAGCCTGCGGCTTCAGCGCTGGACTGGCCCCCCCACTGCTTTCTGTCATGTGAGGCCTTCACCCTGTGCTGGCAGAGGGCAGGACGGCTGTAGTGTCATAGCCCCTTTAGCTCCTGCCCACAGCTTGGCAAGCAAGCCAGGGAGGTGTTACAGCTCCTTTCGCTCTGCCCTTTGGTGGGTCCCGAGTTCTTCTCCTGCATGCAGGAAGAAGGAGGTTACACAGACAACTGGAGGGTAGCAAGGTGGAAAGGAGCTTTGCTGGGAGACCGAACAGCTCTCAGCAACCAGGAGACCCGAAGTAGGCAGCTCTTATCTGCTGGCAGGTAGTCCCAACGAATGTAGAGGATACCAGAGGTGGGTAGCTTCTCTCCGCAGACAGGTAGTCTCCACAAATGTCCCACTGAGTCTGGCTGAGTGAGTGGCGGAGCGGGGTAGGGGTCGCAGTGGGGCTTTACCGGTGCTGAATGGGGGAAATGAATGCTAATTGGTGCATCGGGAGGAGAAAGTGTGTGCTGATTGGTCCATGGGTGGCCAGGGATGGATGTGGGAAAAACACTCTCTGAATAGCTAAAAGGCATCAAGGAAGTTCTCACTCCAGGTTTCAGACTCCACCCCGAACTGGCAGCCTGGCCCCCAACATTCACACCACTCTGGCTTGAAGGTGAGGTTTCACTGGGGACTTGCCCCTTCCTGCCCAGGAACCTGTCTTCTTCCCACCTCTGTCAACATGCTGTCTACAGCCCGCAGGCTCTCCTCACTGAGGGGCGCCCACAGGCCCGTGTCCACCTGCCTTCAGCACTCCGAGCCTCCCTACTATGCACCTTGGTGCCCCAAGTCTGAAGGGAGCCGAAGCAGCGGGGATGGGGAGCGGGGGACGGGGGCGGTAATGTCAGTGCTACGCCGAGTGTGTGCACAGCTGGCCAGGTCGTGACAGTACCTGGGCTCAGCCACAACTTTGCTCTGCAATGGAGCGGGCGCCCAGAGCAGGGAGATGCTAGGAAGCGGGAGCAAGCACTTCCAAGACTGTGGGGGAAGCGGGCTTCCCTGTCACCAGAGTGTGCAGACGTGTCCGGAACTGTCGCTGGGAGGCTGCAGCTGTGCCCAGAAGCACGGGCTCCTGCCCCACCAACTTGAAAGGCCGGGGGTGGGGGTGGGGCTCCCGCCAGAATCACCTGTTGCTGGCCCTTGCCAGCTCTGCAGAACGCACAGCCCCAGCCGTAACTTCCCTCTTGTAGCCAGTGTCTTTGCAGCGGCCACCCCAGATGGGCTGCCACTGCCATCAAAATCTTATTCTTGAAACTCTCTCTCTTCCTTGAGACTTACTCTTTGTGATAGAATCAGTTTGTTGTAATTTGAGATTGGAAAAATATGGAGAAATTTTATTATTAATTTGTTCATATATTTTTTCACTTTTATCTATTCTTAGATTCATATTAGTTGTAGTTTGAACATGATTCATGTTTAAGTGGGACCAGATTATATTTTTACGTGAATAATGTGGAACAACTTTGGTAACTAAGCTGTTGCAGTCTCAAACTTTGATATGGGACTTACTGTCTCATACATTCTCTTACCAAATCTACAATCTTCTTTGCCCTGGATGCACATCTTCTGTCAATATTGTGTGCATGTAAAGTGCGCGCGTGTGTGTGTGTGTGTGTGTGTGTGTGTGTGTGTGTGTCTGAAATTAGTAGTTTCTAAGCAATACTCACTAACCCTCTAGCTTTCTGATTTGAAATCTGGTTGTTTCTCCTTATCTGCACATTCCTATTGTATTCTCTGTTTTTCTATTTTCTTGGTTTACTGTCTTGGTTTACTTTCTTGGTTACTTTTGGTGGGATTCATCATTCAGTCATTTATTAAAAGATGATATATTTGAGTAAAATTTTGAGAGCTTACATATATGAAAATGTCTTTGTCTTTCCCTCAAACTTGATTGATAATCTGTCTGGGTATAGAATACTGTGTATAGAATACAGAAGACTTTATTCAAGTTTCCAAAGTTGCCATTAAGAAGTCTGATGATTTTGGATTTTCAGTCTTTGTATTTACATTTTTTCTTCATTGCTTTTTAAAACTTCTAATTATCATTGGTGTTTTCAATTTTTTTAATGGGTTTCTTCATAAAGGCACTATTCATCCATTTTGTTTGGCATTCAGTGGTCTCTTTTAACTTGGATGGTCATGTACTTCAGGTCTAGAAAAATTGTGTGTGTTATTTATTTGAGAATATATACCCTGCCAATTCTCTTTTCTTAGGTCAGAATTCTTTTGAATTGGATATCAAGCACTATAGACTGCCATCCATTTTTTGATCTCTTCTGTTTTATTTTCATCTTTTGTTTAAAAAATGCTTTTGAGAGATTTTTAACAACCTTAATGGATTAAAATTATTTCTGTAATTTTTTAATATTTCAGATTTTTTGAGTGCTTTTAAAAAATGACATTCCTTAAAAATAGATGTAGCATACCTTAATTACATTATATTTGAGATATACTAGTTAATAGATGTAATATATAGTTATCTGCTATGTTTATATATGTATAAATTTATATGTATAAATTATATATATTAAATATATACATAATATTATAAGTGTATTTGCAGTTTTTTTTTTTTTTTTCCCGGCATAGTCTCTGTTGCCTCTGGCTACTTGCTTGTTTCTGTATCTACATTTAATATTGCAGGCTTTTCTCAACTACCAGGTGATTCTTAGCAGTCTTTTCATATTCTAGAGTGAAACCCTGAAATTCGGACTGCAAACTCTGTGGCAAAACAAGGTTTGTGGACTGCAGGGTTTCGCTGATAAGTCAAAGATTGACCATCTCTTCAGAAGATCTATTTCTAAAGAGATATATATTGATCCTTTATTTTAGTCAGTTTTTCCTAAGAGGATAACTTCAGTCTCATGCCTGGAGACATAAATCAAGGTTCTAGAAGCCCCAGTGGGTCTTACTCTTCATATGTTATGTCTTCTGAGTTTCCCCGATTTTGATTCTGGTATCTTTTGCTTATGTCTGCCTAGTGTCTTGACTCAAGGCATTGGGTTCTACCTCATTATAGAGTGAATCACCAGGCTTCTCAGAGTGGAGAAGAATTGCTTGGCTATTTCCAAGTGATCTAGAAGCCTAACTGCACCCTATAAAGCTCTTCAGCCAATCATTCTGTTTTGAAACTACACAATATTTCTTCCTCTTTTGTAGTTCCAATTATTGCATTACTTGTATTTCTAATTCTTGAGATTTTCCAGGGTCCTAAGATGTGCGTTTTTAAATTTCTTTGCTTTTACACCTCCAAGCTCCTAAGTAATACATTTCTCTGCTCTGCATGGTTACTGATCTAAGCTTCTTGCTTCTAAAATTTTTTGTTTACTAAGATATACTTTTTCATTGTCTTCCTAGATTAATATCTTATTAACTCTTTCTTTGTAACTGTAGTGGTGTTTTCAGAGGGGTTTATAATAAATGCATGTATTTAATCTGTGGTTAGTCACTGAAAACTCTTATGTATACTTCCAGAATCTCAGTGTCTAATAAAAATAGAGACTTTTCAGGGTCTCTGATGGTATGCATTAGTCAATATTCAAGTACTTCATGCTGTGAGAATGATAGACATGGTTCATACTGCTGAAATCAAGCATGTTTCTATGAAATCTTGTAGTTTTAATGATGAACCTTAGAAGCAAAGTCTTTCTTTGATAATGGAAAACTATATATTGCTATTAACTAAAATACTATAACTTTTTTCAGAATGGTGACTGAGTATATTCTTTGAAAGATTTTGACTTGAAATGCTGTAGGGAAACGGAAAATGGTACAACCAGGATAGTATTAAATTGAGATGAGCTGACAAAGAAAGAGTCCAATCTGATTTTAAATTTTCACACTGCATTTAAACTCTATTATTTTATGATTTCTACTCTATTACTTTGTGATTTTTGATTTAACTTAGAAAAAATTGTGGGCATTAACACTGAAGTAAACTATTGCAGAAGTGTGTAAATAATAGCTTTATTTTTGTATTAGCAATTGCAAGAACTTTTGGGGGTTCTGATAGACTCCAGGGTAGCTTTTCAGAAAAATTCAAATTTATTAACCTTTATTTGATGATTTTCTATTAAAAATTTTTAAATTGCAATGTTACCTCCCTAAATAAACTTTTTTTCTGTTTTTGGTAAGTGAATCTTTTAGTGATCCTATTAATGCTGTATTTCATTGGAACTATGGTGTAATTTACAATATGTGCTATCTCAGTTTTTCAAACCATTTATTTAACAAAAGAAGAAAAACACTAACAAATATTTATGTTAGTAGTATAAGGTACTTCAACATTTCACAAATACTAATGTGAAAATTATATCAGTGAGTGAAATATGATAACTATTATTTATATTAACTACCTGTATATGTATGATGAGTTCTGGTATCAAACAATAAAAGAATAGTCGAATATTATGCTTCCTAATAAGCACAGTTGTTAGAGGGATTTTTTAATAGTTAATATTTATTCAGTATTTAACTTGTCCCAGACACTTCCCATGAGCCAGCTTTTGTCAAATTAATTTTTTTAATGACATATAAAATAGTATGTATTTATTATGTACAACATGAGGTTTTGAAACATATATACATTGTGGAATGGTTAAATCCACGTAATTAACAAGTGAATTATCTCACATAGTTTTGTGATGAGAACACTTAACATCCACTCTCTTAGCATTTTTCAAGAACACAATATATCATCAAACATAGTTACCATGCTATGCAACAGATCTATCAACTTATTCTTCCTAACTGTAACATCTCCCCTCCCTCCTGCAACCCAAAGCAGAGACTGGCCTCTGGTAACTACCATTCTATTCTCTACTTCTATGAGAATAACTAGAAGGAATAAATGTGGTAATAAATGTAAAGTGCTTAGAATTCTGCCTTGCACATAGTAAATGCTGGGAATAAGAGGGCATGTTCATATCAAATTATAATCTCTGGGGATATACATTAATATCAGCGATGCTTGGTGAGTAAACAACAACTTAAATATACATGTGAAAACTGTGAAACTTAAGTAGACTAGACCCAAGAAAATATATTTCCAACTCAACTTTCTCTTAGCCAGATTCAAGAACATCCATGGCTAATCCATCCCTATTGTACTTCAGGGGATTTGTGAAGGGGATAAAGTCAGAAAAGAAAGAGGCAGCAGTCCAACCAGTTGTCATTAAAATATCTCATGTTTGAAAGTTTTGGAAAAACTAGTCAGGAACACGCTGCAAGGGAGTCTCCCAGAGCATTGCAAGGGCCTCATTGAAGTGAGGTGCCCTTGAAATAAGCTTCATTAGTTTCACAGGAAACCTTCCTCTGATTACAGAAACTTCTGAGTGAAAGGTTTGCCTAGAGGGACCTACTTTCTCTGAACTCAGATATGTCACATTTGATTTTGTGTCTCGTTGTATTTTCCTATTTATTTTTTCTTAAAAGTTAAGAGCAACTCCAAAGGCACTGAAGTTATAACATAAGAACTGTTCCGTTTCTTAGAGTACCAATTCTGTATGGACTATTAAAAATGAATGACTAACAGCATTATAGACAACAAGGAAGTTGGAAGGAAGCAAAGAATGTGTGCTGATCTAAAGAAAAAAAGGAGGCCTAGTTTAAATTCTTGATGGTAGAAAGACAAGTGTTTTAAAGCCCAGAAATTCCCAGAAGATAGCCACTGGCTTGTTAAGAGTTCTTTGATAATTTACAATAACAAGGCTCTCTCCAGAGACTGAAGTATAATATCAAAAATGAAATGATTAATTTATAGGAAAATAAAACTTTACACAGCCATGTTGTGTTAACATGACAAAGTTTCTCTCCTACAGGCTAGCTTGAATGGCAAGCCTGATTATGAACAAAAAGTTGCCTGATAAGTTTGAAATGTGAACACAGAGTGTATGTGATCTTAAGCATTTTCTCAGACAATATATTTTGAATCTTTCTTCCCCATGTCTATTGGCAAAGGCTGGCTTTTCTCATTGACTTTGTTAGATGCACACTGCCATGTTTGTCATATATATTCTTTCTGATTGAAACAGTCTTTGTTCACACATATTAATGCCATTGTTATGACTATGGTCAAATATTATGCCAATCTGGGACCTACTTTACATCTTCTAGGTCACATAACGTACATAATATATGTATATGTATATTAAATTTTTAGATGTTTATCAAAGTAATATTCACCTACAATTGACAAAGCAGAGGGTTTAAACAAAAACAGTAGCCCACTGCCTCATCAACTTCCATTCCTGGATCTCTCTCCTGAAGGTGACCTGCGTATCTGCAAATAATGTGTACAGTGGAGTTTCTTGATTGTCAGTTTTTAGATATTTTGTATTAGGTTCTTGCCAAGGTAGATGAGGATTTAGTCTACTTATAGCTACCCCATCTTCCTTCCTTTTTGTATAGTTATAATATTTTGTTCCTGAATCCTTATATTTGAAACATTAAATAATACTCTTATACCCTTAGTGTTTGTTCTGCTAATTATAAACAGTAATTCTTAAATTCTCTAGTTTATAAGATGTAGATATTAGTTACCTCTTGCTCCTCCTTTTAGCATTTCTCTTTTCCAGTTTCTGTTATTTATATTTTAACTTTTACAGTGTCACGATTGATAACAATTACTATATATTACATGAGAGAGGTCGTTTATTAAACTCAAGACAAATAATGTTTGCATTCTGTGAATTGATTGTTAGGAAAACATTATACCAAAACCAATTATGTGCACAATAACCAATTTTTTTTGTTTATACTTTAAGCTCTGGTGTACATGTGCAGAATGTGCAGGCTTGTTACATAGGTATACACACGCCATAGTGGTTTGCTGCATCCATCACCCGTCATCTGTGTTAGGTATTTCTCCTAATTCTACCCCTCCTTAGCCCCCCTAACCCCCAACAGGCCCCAGTGTGTGATGTTCCCCTCCCTGTGTCCATGTGTTCTCATTGTTCAACTCCCATTTACGAGTGAGAACATGTGGTGTTTGGTTTTCTGTTCTTATGTTAGATTGCTGAGAATGATGGTTTCCAGCTTCATCCATGTCCCTGCAAAGAACATAAACTCATCCTTTTTTATGGATGCATAGTATTTAAGTATAAACATGGCTTTAAGAAACCTGTATATTGTTTTGCTTAAAAACTCCAGGAAAGAAGCCTCATAATATGCAATATGAAATGTGTTTAAAAGTTGCTTTGCATGTACTCTATATCCTTAAGATCTTAACACAGACACTAGGTCAATCAGTTCAAGACAACCAATCCTCTACCTGGTAAGCAGCCTGATATTACTTTCTGATATTCTGTATAAAATCTCCTGAAAGTCCTTGAAGAACTCATGTCTTCATTTACTTCTATGTATGCATACATGGAAGTAATGTATGCCCAAAGTTCATGCCCACAATGAAGCTGTACAAGTGCTCAATTCAGGTGCTGCTTGTGTTTTTTAATCTTGTAAATTGAGAAAATTAATAGCAGAACTTATGATTACACAGCCATATTTCATTGATACATGTCTTTCTTTACTTTTCTGGCTTTTCCCTTGACTTTGTTAGATGCACGTTGCCATATTTGTCACGTTTGTTCTTTCTGATTGAAACAGTCTTGGTTCACTTAGTTTTTTCAATTGCACTTTTTTAAAAAATCACCATTTACATTCATTATATAATACTTTCTTCCTTTTACCCACTTCATTTAATATAGCAGCATTCAACAAGTCAAGATAACAATAAGCATAAAAATTGTCTCCTGGATAAATTCCAGAAATCCTAAATTCAACATGTTAAAAACTTAATTCAGAGCCAGGCACAGTGGCATGTGCCTGTAATCTCAGCTACTCATGAGGCTGAGGTAAGAGGATCCCTTGAGCCCCGGAGTTGGATGCTAGCCTGGGCAATACAGCAAGACCCCATCTCAAAACAACAAAAACAACAACAACAAACAAACAAACAAAAACCTTAATTCATCATGTGTATCTAGCCTAGCTCCTTCTATATTCTCCATCTAAGGACACCCAGTGCTAAGGGCAAAAACTGAGAAGACATCTTGTGTTTCTTCCCTTCACATTCCATATCTTGTCAGCTGTGAAGTTGTTATTTGTTCTGCCTCATGAAGAACAAATGGATTAGGGTAGTTTTCTCTGTCCTCACTACTTACCTTCAAGCAATTCTCCATTTCCAGTTAGAATAGTGTTTCTTATACTCAAATCAAGAAAACCATGTTTTCTATTTAAAAGCCTTATTTTTTTTTGCATTGTATGCATGATAGTACCCCAAATCCCCCACACAATATTCAAGGCCTTTCATTATGTAGTTTGAGCTCATCTTACCAGCCTTGTATCTTAATACATCTTCCCTTACTCCACTCTGAACTGTTCCTGAACCTTTAATATGCCACTTCCTCTTTAGGTTTTTACATATTTTGTCTGTTCTCACTGGAACATCTTCAGTCACTGTTCACATGGTGAACAGGTGTGCCAAGTCTCAGTTTAGATGGTAAATCCTTCCTTGAATATCTTCTTTTAGAGTCATTAAATGCCAACTTTGTGTTTTCAAACATAATGTTTTAACTGCTTTTCAGAATACATATAGCAGGCTGAGATAATTTCTTTAACTGTTTTACATACTAGAGTGTACATTATTCATGGAGATTATGTTTTATTTACTGTGTCGCCCTAATGCCCAGTATAGATGGCAGCATTGCCTGGTCTATTTGCAAAGTGAATGAATGAAAACATCCAAGTCCTATTCATAGATTCCTTGATTCTCTCAAATTATTTTCAGTAGAACAGACAACTAGCTCATGGGATGATATAAGTATAATTTGTCCTTAAAAGAAATAGATGAAATAAATGACACCTTCAAGTTGCTGTTAGGGTTCTGAGAGTAACAAATTTACTGACTTCACAAATTCCAAAGTAGATACCATTACAATGGCTTCTTTCTAGCCCTCTTTAAGATGCTGAGAGTGGCAGGAGGCAGCCAAATACCTAGGCAGTTGGGAGTGGCTCCCTGGTGAAACCCCACTTCCAACCTGAAGACAGTTTAACACCTGAAAGCCAAGCTACAAGTTAAGTCCTCAGACTGGATTGAGAACTTGTCTTTCCGTTTGTCACACCTTCCTCTGATCCTCACCCTTCACCAATTTTACATATACCTACTCTTTCCTAATTTGTTTTCTACACTGTGATGCCCACCTTTGAGTGATGTCTTTACTTTAAACTTTTTTGCATATGCACAAACCAATCAGCATGCACTGCCCATTCTGAGTCCATATGAGGCCCCAGACACAGCCACATGGGGGAATTTCCTGCTTTTGGATAAGGGAATTACCCCCCGCCCCCAACACACACACACACACACACACACACACACACACACACACACACACACTTCACCTCTTTGCTGAGAGCTTTCTTTTGCTTAATAGATTCTACTACACTCACAGTCCAGTGTCTGCATGCCAATTCTTCCTGGTTGTGAGACAAGATCTTGGATCTTGCTGGGCTAAGAAATAGAAAGACTGCAACATTACCAGGTCTACTTATGGCTTGTAGAAATTGCCACATGACTAAGAAAGCTACATTTTTATATATTTTAATTCTCCAATGACATCAGTATAAGATTAGCAATTGCTGCTTGTATTTTGGGTATTATAAATAAGATCTTATAGTTATTCTGAAAGAGATTGTATTATAACAAATTTGTATCAACTATTTAAATTTAACAACTTTTCTCCAAGAAAGCTATTTGAGATATTTTTCTGTAATAAATTGATTCAAAAGAAACTCTCCAAATTGAAAATTTGTTCTCTAGTTCTTTAATTAACCCCCACATACTGTTGGTTGGCATTCTTTCTGCAGAGATTTCAAAATTTTTCTATGCACTGTAACATAGATATATCACTGGTAGAGCTGTGTTTCTCTTGAAGGGTTAGATTTAGTGCATTTTGACTCGTTCATCTCTTCCATAGTATCATATCCACTGTTGGCAGCAGAAATTTTCTTTTCCATATATTCTGTGCCTTGTTCTGTACCTCCCCATATAGATTTGCTCTTCTTGTTTTGTAATGGCATGTTTGTGTTTGAGGGAATTTTGGCTAAATTGTCCACATTTAAAAGTTACTCTGAAAATTGTATTTTCAGACTAGAGGTTGGTATAAGGCAGAGCAACAACTTTAACATTTATGAGACCTGCTCCTTCATTTGTTCTTAGACTGGCTTTGTCCACTGCAGTGATGGATTTTCAGCAGCTTTCCTTAAAACCCCACTCCACACACAAGCCTTGAGGCTGGTGGCAGGAGAAAGCTGGGGCCAGGTGAGTGGCACAGTGCCTTTTCCACTATCACACTCAACCAAAATAGCTCTCCTTTTGTTCTATTTACATGTTGAGCTTCTGAGTAAGATTTCATCTGGGAAAATAAAGTGAATAGAGCATGTTATTACAAATTAATTTAAAAACATCTGCCAAAGAAGCTGAATAAGGTTTAGGAGGTAAATGTGATACAAAACAACCGAAGAACATAATTTACTTTTGGTTCTGGCTATCTCCTGTACGGCCTGAGTATTCTACCCATTCCATGTACAGACTGATCAACACTTTTGTCATTAAATTATGACTCATCATGCTCAGAATCTTCAAGGAAAATTTCTATTTATAATAAAATGGATTCAATACTCACCTGCAATAATTGTCCAGTGAGTACCTTTGAAACTTCTGCCTCACCTGGAATGGCTGGATTCCTCATGTTGAGTAGCATTCTGAAAGATATCTTATTTTTCCTGAAATCTTAGTCAAGTAGGCACAGTATGCATTTTTTTTCTGCTTATCTTTGCATTTTTAATACCCACACTAAATGTTAAATATCTAAAATGTGCAAGTGCATGGAAGTGACTCAGATCTTGTTCATTTCTATTTCCTTCCAGCGCTGTTCATATCTCGCTTGTCACTTGTAGAAGACATTGACTGGTTTTTGTCCAACTACCACTCTTCTTCCCTCTTGCTGGAGATAGCAACACCCACCCTGTTTGGGAAATGTTCTTCCTCTTTTCATGGGTTCTAAGGAAAAGAGTTTCAATACAGCCCTCTGGAACATAGCTGAGAGTGAGTCACCTGACCCAATTAGCCAAACAAAAATGATCCTGTAGGATTTATACTTTATTTAGGGAGAAGAATTTCTCTTTACTGTGGGCTTTATTAAAGTGAGATGAGGTGAGCCTTAGTAATTGTAGGATGTCCTTGGTTACCTCTAGGTTTGCTCAGCTGTTGTCTGTCTGTTGATTTGTATACTCTCATAATAATATTCTTGGCGGTGGCAAGCAGTCTACCTCCCTGGAGGGGTGCCTGTAGCATGACGACTCTACCTAGAAAAAAAAAATAGTTTCGATAAAATAGAGAATTTCTTTTTCCAAGATTTTCAAAGTTTTAGTCTTTCTTTCCCTTTCAAAACTCTACCATCGCTTCTTGTTGCAGAAAATTTATGAAAACCAAAACCGAATTTTGGTGATAGATTGCTGCTCCCAGAGATTCTGTGGTTGATAAGAAAGCCAGCAAGCATTCAACAGTTCTTACCTTTTAATTCTTTCCTGTTTGTGATGTACTGAATAAATTCACACATATTATTACCATATGCATCTTATAAAATGTCCATTGTAAAATATATTCCTTTCCTGTAGGCTGCTTGCTTGTATTGATTCCATGGGTCTACCCTATAAACATTTGCATTAAATATAACTACTAATGATGATCCATTTGAACTATTCTAATTGTTTTACCTTTGTTAATCTTTTTCCATGAAAATGTAAACATAACTACTCTTAAACTCAAATATCTCTTTCATACCTTGTGAGTTAGTTTCTATCTTTCCAGTCAATGTACATTGAATAGACTCCTTTTCACTCCCTGAAAAGTAGAGTGAGAAGGAAGAATTAAAGCTAGGGGTGGACTGAACTCATCACTATTCAAGTGACTATCCAGGTGAGCAGAGAGCTAGAAAATAGGTCATCACTTTGGTTCTTATTGTTTAACTTGATGGAGTCCTGTCTCTCTCCATCCCTAAAAGACTATAGTTATTGAGATGAGGCATCATTTTAGCAGAGTGTATTTTGTTAATAATAAAAATAAAGCAAATCTCTAGGGGTTTGCTTATTCTAAAGTCACAATTGAAATACACAATCTAATTGCATTATTTCTGTAATCATTGACTACTCCTTTTCTGCTACAAGGGTAGGTAAATGTTGTAGCAAACCTAACCTTGCCTACAACACCTGGGATTGCTCTTCACTACAGGAATTGCTACCCCTCTGCTTAGGACATCCCTTTCCCACTCATCGGGTAAAGGGATACCAAAAGCTGGAGGTAAAATGCATATTTAAATTTCAGTTTTATATATGGTGTTGAAATCTAAATCTCAGATGCCTTGACATGGCACATGATTTAGACTGTTAGAAGAAAAACTACAGCTGAATTAAATTTAAAGGAGTTTGAGCAATGAACAATTCCTAAATTGAGCAGCCCCCAGAATTACAGCAGATTCAGAGAGACTCCAGGGATGCCTCATGGTCAGAACAAATTTATGGACAATAAAAGGTACGTGATGTATAGAAATCAGAAGTGAGGTACGGAAACAGCTGGATTGGTTACCAATTGGCATTTACCTTATTTGAACACAGTTTGAGCACTCTTCAGTGTATGATTGGTTGAAGTATGGCTGCTGGGATTGGCCAAGACACAGCTATTGTTACAGGCACATACTCCTAAATTAGGGTTTCAGTTTTGTTCGCCTATTAGGTTGTGGTTCATCCACATGGACTCAAATATAAAAGTACAGAGCCCTTCTCAGGTTATATTTAGTTCACTTTAACAAGACTAAAAGGTTATAGCATTCTCTCCCACTAGCAAAGATTACCTAAGAAAAATTTTTGTTTGAATGAGGTATATCAATCCAAAACAATTACGCATATAGTTTAGCAATTAATTTAGCTCCAAGTAAGGTAAACAAGTAACAGGTGTTCAAAAAATAGATTTTTAAAGATATGGCAATATCCAAAAACATTTATCAATTATTTCATAGTAAAATTTCCTATGTAGATTTTTACTAAAATTTACTTAGGTAAAATGACATGTTCAGAAACACATTTCTCAACCATAGGTAAGGGAAGAGCCAATTTCCACAATAAGAATTAGGAATTCTCATAAGTGATATAATTAGAAGAAGTAGTAATTTTATATTTGCAGTCCAAATGCTGAAATGAGGCTGTTATTTAAAACCCAACTGTGGTATATATTCTGAAAATATTCCCGTGTTACAGCATTGTAAGGGCCAGAAGAGTTATTAAATATTTCAAGTGTAAACGGTATGGCTGCAAAAGGGGAACCACCCCAAGGATATGCCCAGCATTCATTAACAAATCAGAGCTGCAGATAGCATTATCAGATATTCTTACCGGCACTATACACTGCTCATTGGAACGCCAGCACAGGACTATAATGATCATGTTCACATACATTCTGTTCAAAATGTGTAGTTATCTCTAGCCCCCTAGACAAATATACGCTGCAACATTTAGAGTTGCATAATAAAAACTTCTTGAATGTACAGTATGAGGTGAAATGTGAACAAATATGATAAATATTTTTTGCTTTAGATAAGATGATTTCGAATAAGCAGAAAAAGGCAATATTACTATATTACTTTCTGGGTAGAGACATCTATGTGGTCTAAATGTGTCTTACTAAGGCAAATCGAATTTAATGTTTGCATTATGAAGAGGCAAAGTATGGAAGAACAAAATTCTATTTAGTCTGTTAATCGCATTAATAAAAAACTTATGAGATAACTTGTCTGATAATTTCATGAACCATTAAAAGTATTTGAGAGGTTTATCAGCAGTATGTTTTTGAGGTTTTTTAACTTAAAATATTTGTGGGGGAGAAAATTTAATGTTCCTTCTGGTGAATTCTAAACTATTCCTTCTTCAGGATTCTGGGTCAGGTTTTAAATTTGATTTTTATTGAGAATTGGGAAAGAATGAGAGACCACCTGTGTCACTCCTGCCTTAAGAGGGATAAAATCGCAATTTACCGGAGGGCAATTTGCTTTGTTTATCCCAGCTTTCACTGTGAAACTTTCAGTTTTAGGGATGATTGTGGTAGAGGTGAAAATGGATCTTTATTTCCCTGTCAGGTGCCAAATACCTTAACTTCTCTTTTCCATCAACTTTTCCATAAAAATAAAAACTCCCATTTCATCAGTGTATTGACTATTTTATTATTATTATCATTTGAGATGGAATTTCACTCTTGTTGCCCAGGCTGGAGTGCAATGGTGCTATCTTGGTTCACTGCAACCTCCGCATCCCTGGTTCAAGCAATTCTCCTCCTCAGCCTCCCCAGTGGCTGGAATGCAGGTTCCTACCACCACAGCTGGCTAATTTTTGTACTTTTAGTAGAGAAGGGTTTCACCATGTTGGCCAGGCTGGTCTCAAACGCCTAACCTCAGGTGATCCACCTGCCTCGTCCTCCCAAATTGCTGGGATTACAGGCATAAGCTACCATGCCAGGCCCAATGTGTTGACTTTAATAATGAGTTGGAGAGAAAACATAGTGATTAAGTGGGAAGGTTTGGCAGTCTTCTTCTCAAAAGGGTTGTGGTACTTTGTTCTAAGAGAATTGCGTGTTGATGCTCACTTGCTATAAAACATGGATTTGGAAGTTCCAGAGACTGAGAAGTGGAAGGATTCCCTTTAGAAGGATGTGGGAAAGGCCAGCAGTTGGAGCGTATCTCACGTTTTGGTCTTCATTTCACAATACAATTTCAAAGATACCTCCTTGTAACATATTAAACCACTACTCCATAGCTGTACATACTGCAGTGATTTTTCTCTGGAGGGTGAAGTAATCAGGATGCTTTACATTTTTCTTCCCTTTGTATAGCTCAAGTTCTTACAATCAGCTTTTAGTCATTTTATAATTTAAAAAAGGCAATTTCTATTAAAACTGAAATACAATGAATTTAAAACTAATCAGGAGAATCAATATGGTCTTCTAATGAGAGATTGGAAAGTATGTGAGTAATGAGAATTTTGGGACAGAGAGAATATTTGGTATTACTGATATGCTTTAGTTGGAGAATAGTATTTTGAATCAAGCTCCATAATTGAAGAAAGTCTTCTGAGAGTCATTGTAAGTGTGTAGTAGGGATAGTCACTTACCCTAAAAGAACTTAGGAGAAATAAATGGAGAAACATCAGAGTTAAGAATAGCAAGTGTGCCCTAGGCCATTAGATACTTATTTTGCTTATTTTTAATTTATCTATGAAGGGAAAGGGTTGATAGCTGGTCTGTGACATTTCCTCAAATCTCAGAAACACTTGAGAATTTGATGATGAATTGAATCCTCCTGGGACTCAAACTAAAGGAATTGTAGAAATATACCAGATCCACAATAACAGTACACCTACAGAGCACCTATACCTCATCCTAGGAACAGCTTATTGAATAACCAGTAATTGCCAAATCAGTGTATTGATGAGAAGGAGCTCCACCAGGGAATGAGAGTAAGTCATTTATCCTGATGGGACAATGTGACTAGAAGTGCATAAATACAGGGTACAGTTACATACCCCTGAGGGACAGTAAACTCACTGTTCATGGCTTTCTTAGTCCGAAGTGGCCTGTATACATCCAGCCTTCTCTCCCCCGACTATGCGGGTTTAAAGTTCAGCCATTGGTCCCCTGCTAAGCTGTGGATTTCCATGCCACATTGCCTATGTTGGCTCTTAAATAAATTGGTACTGGAAGAAACATATGTCTTTGACTGCTGCTGACTGTGCAGTGAGTATTGCAATGTATGCTAATAAGTCTACTTTGTAAGTTTTTTTCAACTTTTCAATGCTCATTTGTATTCAAAAGTTAGTCTTGGAAAAAACATATAAGCCATAATATAAGTTCTTCAGTATCTTTTGAGGAAAAAAAGTGACTTATTTTACCTGCTTTTCAAGTAAATCTGATGGCTTAATTATGATGCAAAAAACCGGTCGATTATAAAAACCAGTCCTTTTTCTGAGATCGCAACATCAAGAGAAGCATACCATGAGGCATTGAATTTTATCAAATTGAGTGGAGACATTTTCAAACGTTAGTTTTTACTATGACTAAATGTGTAAAATAAAGGGCATTTTTAAAAGGGAAATTATTTTCAAGCTTATTCAGTCACTCAGAAGGAATCATGATGTACATTTTATAAGTATCATTTAGTTTGACTTTGCACTTGTCTTTTCACCTATCCTTTACAGATAAAGTGCTAAAATATGGTATTTCAATGGAAGCCTTGAGTATAATTCAAATAGAACAAAGTTGCTAAAATACACATTTTGAGAAATTCAGGACTATCACACATACAAACAATCATAGGATAGTGGCATACACTGAGTTTTTTTCTGAGGAGTCCCAAGCACCTTGCATGTATTATGTTATTGTTCTCACAAATCAATATAGAGAAGCTGAAAGACAAAAAAAAGTGCCTTTGCAATATATATCACATGGGCTGGGGATAATATTATTCAGGGTAGAACATGTTTCTTCATAATCTGAGATTTTAATATCTACATTTTTTTGATACAAAAGTATTGTGTTTATATCCGTTTTGGCCTTTATTTTATAGAAATAGTATTTTAGGAATTATTAGAATGAGTAAAATTTCTAAAGACAACTTTCTTTTGGAAGGGCTTTTTTATTATTGTACTTTAAGTTCTGGGATACATGTGCAGAACATGCAGGTTTGCTACATAGGTATACATGTGACATGGTGGTTTGCTGTGTCCATTAACTTGTTATCTACATTAGGTATTTCTCCTAATGCCATTCCTCCTCTAGCCCCCCACCCACTGACAGGCCCCAGTGTGTGATGTTCCCCTTCCTGTGTCCATGTGTTCTCATGGACTTAGGAGTGAGAACATGAGGTGTTTGGTTTTCTGTTCCTGTGTTAGTATGCTGAAAATGATGGTTTTCACCTTCATCTATGTCCCTGCAAAGCACATGAACTCATTCTTTTTATGGCTGCATAGTATTCCATGGTGTATATGTACCCAAATTTTCTTTATTTAGTCTATCACTGATGCGCATTTGGGTTTGTTCCAAGTCTTTGCTATTGTGAACAGTGCCGCAATGAACATATGTGTGCATGTGTCTTTATAGTAGAATGATTTATAATCCTTTGGGTATATACCCAGTAATGGAATTGCTGGGTCAAATGGCATTTGTGGTTCTAGATCCCTGAGGAATGGCCACACTATCTTCCACAATGGTTGAACTAATTTACACTCCCACCAGCAGTATAAAAGCGTTCCTATTTCTCCACATTCTCTCCAGCATCTGTTGTTTCCTGACTTTTCAAAAAAGATACTTTTTACTAGACCTATTCTGACAAATGAAACCATTACTTGTGTCAAATGGAGACACTGTTTTAATAGAACCATTCGTTTTTTAAATAGAATC
The DNA here is from genome assembly GCF_001604975.1 of Cebus imitator. Taxonomy (NCBI): domain Eukaryota; kingdom Metazoa; phylum Chordata; class Mammalia; order Primates; family Cebidae; genus Cebus; species Cebus imitator. Next base: position 1,438,028 of record NW_016107678.1, on the reverse strand, counting down.
ATTGTATAAGTATCTCAAGAAAAGAAAACTAATTGTCAGTCTCTATGTAAATATCCCCAAAGTATATATTTTTCTTATTGCATTATTTCTTGTGCCCCTTTCTACTCTCAATGTTCTCCTTTGAATATTAAGTTGCATAGTCACTGTCAACCTACTTGACAGAGACCTAGCCTGGACTGTGGTGTTGCTTTTGTTCTTATAGAATATATTAACTTGAATTAGTGTGACATAGTTACCTTGGCAGTTTTACAATCCAGCTTCTGCTTTGCCCAATTCTGTTTTCTTCTTATTAAACCACATAAGCCAGACTTGTCTATTTGTGTCTAATTTGTCTATATAACCTATTTTTCAGATTTTGATCCCTGACCACATTTCCAATTTAAATGTGGAAAGAGGTAGTAATGAAATCTCTAGACTGTAAAACTGTCATTCTCCATATACCTTCACTTCAAATATTCTTGAGGCTCAAAAAGAATCTCAAGGCACTTATTTTCTCCTAGGGTGTGTAGACCGAAACCATGATACATGCCAGATTTTGTTCTTGTAAGCATATAATATGATAGGTATCTCCAGAGATTATTAACAAAAGGACACTGATAGTACCCCTGTGGCTGGAGAAATGCAAAGAAGAGATGGGTTAACAGAACTATGAAACGAGGAGAAGCTAGACCCAAGGAGGGTGAAGATGCTCAATGAAAACTAAAATGTTAAAAGAGATGCTGGTGCTGAAAGGAAGAAAAAAAGCAGATTTAGGAGGTGGGAGTAGTAACCTGGTTTTTCTCACCTCCAGTCTTCTAATTACCTTTCAGTGTCCCCTTTGATCAAAGCTATTATCTGTGTGCACATGCATTGTATACAAAGGTTATTTGTCTGTACACATAGATCACACAGAGATAGCCTTTGTATATAATGGATGTTCCCAAAGACAAGATTGGGCCTCTTCAATGGTCATCATATTTATAGTAGAATATGGCACATGAATATAACTGTCTGGCAACTACAAATAGTACAAAACAACAGTTACTGATTTTCAAAAAAATTGAAGTATAATAGCCAGCCACTTTATTCGGAGGCCTTCACTCAATCTACTTATTTACTCTAATTTTGCACATGCTTACCCTGTTTGCTAATTGCAAGCTGACCAGATTAGCAATTTAGAAATGTAAAATGGATTAGCAGGTGTAGGCAAAGACAGATCGAAAGTTGGAATATTTAGCAATCTGACAATGAGGTAAATAGAAAAAAATAAACAGTAAAATTCAGACAAAATAATTTTAAAGTTTTCCTGTTGTTGTTTAATATGAAAAGAACATCTGTCAGACACAACTTGAGAGCCCCTGAGGGCATGCCCTCGAAGTGTGAAATTTTGGCATTTATTGATGTTGTTAAAGGTGAACAGGAATCACTAAGAAAAGGTTAAATTATTCACAGTCTCAGCTGTTGAAATGGGGAGAATATATAAAAGTTATACAGATCTTTAGGATCAGTGTCTGACCCCAAGTTGAAAACTAATATATTTTATATTTTTCATAACATCTTAATACAATAAGTGAGTTACTATTAAAGATATATAAAAATATTAAATGTGAACAAGAAAAATTATTGTGAAAAAAACGAAGGAAATGCTGTTCAAGCTTCTCTTAAACACATGCACAAACACACATATAATAAAGAATCCAAAGGCCACATTAATCTTTTCCACAAATATTTATTGAGGACAAAATTTTCAAATTTTGAATATGTTTTCTTTGCATGAAAGTCAGTTTTAAACAATCATTTCAGAGGATAATTATAAAAAACTGAAATAGATGCATTTTTAACTGCATCATTTATTTTAGATTACCTTGAATATTTGTAACTGGTCACATGCAGAAAGCCTACCATTTTATTTTGCTTATTTACTGATATTAAAATAGTTCATTGGGGACATATTTGCTAACTGAAATAGATTAAATTTTAAAAATATGGGACATTTGACAAGGATGTCAGATAATTTAAAAAAGAAGAGGTGAAATTAGTAGTTGCATGTTATGGCTAAAACACTTACAATGTTCATAAAAATATATTTTTGTGAAGATTTTTTAACAACATCAATAAATGCCAAAATTTCACACTTTGAGGGCATGCCCTCAGGGGCTCTCAAGTTGTGTCTGACAGATGTTTTTTTCATATTAAACAACAGGAAAACTTTAAAATTATTTTGCCTGAATTTCTACGGTAGAAAGTCAGATGAGAGGTAATACTAGAGGTTGAGTTGCCACCAACCTTACTACCCAAAATAATTTTTAAAATTATTTTTTGTTCCTCTGCATATTTCTGGAGGGAAAGCGCTTAGATTCCATCAAAAGGAAACCCTCCAAACAGTCAGGTAGCATTAAACTAGAATAATTGCAGTCTGTTCTCTCAGTATCTCAACAAAAGATACACTAAGAATCACTGGCGAAAATATCTCATTTGTGAGTTTGGTCATTTATATGTTTTAATGTGTTTATTAATGATGAAATTGTCCCCATTAAATTGGATGAAAGTTTCCCACAATGTACTAGACAAGTTTTAGTGAGTGACAAAAACAGTTAAAATCATTTTGATGTTCGTATGTCATATTTGCTATTGGATATAAAATTCCAAGTGTAAAATTCCTATGAGCTAAAATTCAGTATCGTCCTTAGAAGAGGAATATAAAAAATGACAGTTCTTCATTTGTAAAAGTTAAATGGTGGAAAATGGAATTGCATTTTTAATGGCTTATAATTTAACCAGTGAGTGAATAAAGATATTTATTACCTCACAGAAAAGTATATTTTATATGTTTAATTTATACCTATCCTGAATATTCTTAAATCATTAAACATGAAAAAAAGTAAATTTCTGCAAGGACCTTAAATAAAGAAATCGTAGAAGGCAAGTATATTAAACTCACCTTTCAGTTTCTCTAACTTTGTCTCTTCTCATCAGTCTGGACAGTTTACTGCGTACATTTCATGTGGTGCTGATTTTTAATTTCTCATCAATGAGTAACAAAATTATTCAATCTATACTTAAAATTCATCTTTTTACTTGTGTTGATAAATACAGTGGGCTATTGTCATTGTAGCCCTGAAATATCTTTTTGATGAACCAATTTTATTGGAATTGGAGAATAAGTAGGTAACAATAAGCACAAAAATAGGAAGCAGGAATCAACTCATCCTAATGTGTTTCTTCATTAAAATCAAAATTTAAGCCCCACCAATAAAAACGTTTTTATCAACTTATTCTGCAGCATTCTGAATTATATTACAATGAATGGAATTCAGGTTTATTTCAAATGGCATCATTTACAAATTGGTAAATTTTAAAGGAAGCATAGGCAATTAAAAATCCTTAAGCTGCATTAGAATTGAGAATTAAGTGAGAAAACTAGAGAGACAGACTTCACAACTTCTTGATATTTGTATTTACATATGACATCCATTTATGTAGAATATAGTAAATCACAGTCACTATATTCTCAAAATTAGCCTGCTCAGTGACTTGATGAAATACGCAATATTGTCCTCATTTTATCTGTCCAGAGGAGTTAGCAATTTGTTAACATTGCACAGACAATAAATAGGCAGTAACGGAGGATTAAGATCAAGAATATATGATGATGAAGTTGGTGATTGTTATTCTACTCCAGCTAAAAGTTTTCAGCATAAAATAACTAGAATTACTGATAAAAAAAATGAGCTACACTAATCTGATTTATGTTAGTAGAATGAGGAGCTGGAAACCACACTGGCTGTATTTCACATGGCTTTCTGTCTTAGCTGACTCTGGAGGTCCAGTGGTTGTCTCTTGTTATTTATTCTGATATTTTTTCTTATAATTGCAATGTGATTGCTACTGGATAAGGAAAAATGATATTTTGATAGCTAAACATCCATTCATTAAATTAGATTCAGATACCAATATTAACTGAGCATCTATGATATGCTGACACTAAAAATACTAGAAAGCTTTCTATGCATGATTTCATTCTGCCACATAACATTCCTTTGGTTGCATTAATGATATTTGTTCTGTTTCCTATATCCAGTTTGCCTAGTATTCTGACTGTAAGCATCTCTTTCTCTCTAGCTCTCCATCCATGACTCTCTGTTTCCCTCATTTCTCTTTCTCCCCCCTTTTTTTTAAAAAACAAAATTTCTTCCATTCAACTTTTATTTTAAGTTTCAGGGTACATGTGCAGGATGTGTAGGTTTGTTACATAGGTAAACAAGTGCCATGGGTGCACAGATCAACCCATTGCCTAGGTGTTAAGTTCAGAAGCCATTTGCTATTTTTCTTGATGCTCTCCCTCCCCCTGCCCACTACCCATGACAGGTCCTGGTGTTTGTTGTTCTCCTTGATGTACCCATGTATTCTCATTGTTCAGCTGCCACTTACAAGTGAGAACATGCATTATTGGTTTTTTGTTCCTGCATTAGTTTGCTGAGGATAATGGCTTCCAGCTCCATCCACATCCCTGCAAAGGATATGACCTCTTTCCTTTCTTATGGCTGCATAGTACTTCATGGTGTATATGTACCACCTTTTCTTAATCCAGTGTATCATTGATGGGCATTTGGGTTGATTCCACTTCTTTGCTATTGTGAATAGTGCTACAATGAACATACATGTCCATGTAACTTTATAATAGAATGATTTATATTTCCTTGGGTCTATACCCAGTAATGGGATTGCTGGACCAAATGGTATTTCTGCCTCTAGGTCTTTAAGGAATAGCTATACTATCTTCCACAATGGTTGAACTAATTTAAACCCCTAGCAACAGTGTAAAAGTGTTTCTTTTTATCTGCAAGCTCGCCAGCATTTGTTGTTTTTGACGTTTAAATAATCACCATTCTGACTGGCATGAGATGGTATCTCATTGTGGTTTTGATTTGCATCTCTCTAATGATCAGTGATGTTGAGCTTTTTTTTTTCATGTTTGTTGGTTGCATGAATGTTTCCTTTTGAGAAGTGTTTTGTACTTTGCCCACTTTTTAATGGGGTTGTTCTTTTCTTGTAAATTTGTTAAGTTATTGGTAGACTGTAGACCTTTGTCAGATGGGTAGATTGCAAAGATTTTCTCCCATTTTGTGGGTTGTCTATTCACTCTGGCAATATTTTATTTTGCTGTGCATAAAGTTTTTAGTTTAATTAGATTTCAATTGTCAATTTTTGCTTTTGTTGCTATTGTTTTTTACATTTTCGTCATGAAGTCTTTGCCTGTGTTTATGTCCTGAATAGTATTACCTTGATTTTCTTCTAGGGTTTTTTTCGTTTTGGATTTTGCACTTAAGCTTAACCCATCTTAAGTTAATTTTTGTATAAGGTATAAAGAAAAGGTCCAGTTTCAGTTTTCTGCATGTGGCTATCCAGTTCTCACAGCACCATTTATTAAATGGGGAATTCTTTCCTCATTGCTTGTTTTTGTCAGGTTAGTCAAAAATCAGATGTTTGTAGGTGTGCAGTATTATTTCTGAGTTCTCTGTTCTGTTTCATTGGTCTGTGTGTCTGTTTTTGTACCACTACCATGCTTTTTGGTTACTGTAGCCTTGTAGTATAGTTTGAAGTCTGTCAGTGTGATGCCTCTACCTTTGTTGTTTTTGCTTAGGATTGTCTTGGCCATTTGGGCTTTTTTGGCTCCATGTGAATTTTACAATATGTTTTTCTAATTCTGTGAATAATATCAATGGTAGTTTAATGGAAATAGCATTGTACCTATACATTACTTTGGACAGTATGGCCATTCCTAGCCATGAACATAAAATATTTTTTCATTTATTTGTGTCCTCTGATTTTTTGGAGTAGTGGTTTGTAGTTCTTCTTGATGAGGTTCTTCGCTTCCTTTGTTAGCTGTATTCCTAGGTATTTTATTATCTTTGTAGCAATTGTGAATGGACGTTCATTCATGATTTGGCTCTTTGCCTGTTGTTAGTGTATAGAAATGCTAGTGATTTTTGCACATTGATTTTCTGTGCTGAGATTTTGCTGAAGTAGCTTATTAGCATAAGCTTTTTGGGGCTGGGTGTGGTGGCTCACACCTGTAATCCCAGCACTTTGGGAGCCTGTAATAGGTGGATCACAAGGTCAGGAGTTAGAGACCAGCCTGACTAACATGGTGACACCCTGTCTTTACTACTAGAAATACAAAAATTAGCTAGGCATGCTGGCACATGTCTATAATCCACGCTACTCAGAAGGCTGAGGCAAGAGAGTCTCTTGAATCCAGGAGACAGAAATGGGAGTGAGCTGAGATTGTGCCATTGCACTCCAGCCTGGGTGACAGAGCGAGACTTTGTCTCAACAACAACAACAACAACAACAACAACAACCAACAACAACAGAAGCATTTTGGCTGAGACAGTGGAGTTTTCTAGATAAAAGATATGTCATCTGCAGACAAAGATAATTTGATTTCCTCTCTTCCTATTTGAATACCCCTTATTTTTTTTCTTTTTCCTGATTGCCCTGGCCAGAACGTTCACTACTATGTTGAATAGGAATACCAAGAGGGCATTATTGTCTTGTGCCAGTTTTCAAGGGGAATGCTTCTAGCTTTTGCCCATTCAGTATGATATTGGCTGTGGTTTTGTCACATATGGCTCTTAATTAATTTGAGATATGTTCTTTACCTAATTTATTGAGAATTTTTAATATGAAGGGATGTTGAGTATTATTGAAGGTCTTTTCTGTATCTACGTAGATAATCATGGTTTTTGTCTTTAGTTCAGTTTCTGTGATAAATTATATTTATTGATTCACATATGTAGAACCAACCTTGCATCCCAGGTTGAAGCTGACTTGATTGTGCTAGATAAGCTTTCAGATGTGCTGTTGGATTCAATTTGTCAGTGTTTTATTGAGGATTTTTTGCATCAGTGTTCATCAGGGATATTGGCCTGAAGCTTTCTCTCTCTCTCTCTCTCTCTCTCTCTCTCTCT
>NW_016107678.1:1334876-1430985 GCF_001604975.1 Cebus imitator | reverse complement strand
TATATACACACACACACACACACATATATATATACGTATATATACACATATACGTATATATACATATATATACACATATACGTATATATACACACATATATACGTATATATGTGTGTATATATACGTATATGTGTGTGTGTATATATATGTATATATACGTATATGTATATATATTTGTATATATATACGTATATATACGTATATGTATGTATGTGTGTGTGTGTGTGTGTGTGTGTGTGTGTGTGTATATATATATGTATATATATATATATATAAACCTGGCCCATATATATATATATGGGCCAGGTTTTGGTATTAGGATAATTAATGCTGGTCTCATAAAATGAGATAGGGAGGAGTCCCTCCTTTTCAGTTGTTTGGAATAATTTCAGTAAATATGGTACCCGCTCTTTGTACCTCTGATTGAATTCAACTGTAAATCTACCTGGTCTATTTTTGGCGGTGGGAGTTGGTAGTCTATTTACTACTGCCTCAATCTCAGAACTTGTTATTGGTCTATTCAGGGATTCAATTTCTTCCTGGTTCAGTCTTGGGAGGGTTGTATGTTTGCAGAAAATCATCCAGGTCTTCTAGATTTTCTAGTTTATGTGCATAGAGGTGTTTATATTATTCTCCGATGGCTGTTTGTATTTCTGTGGTTTCATTAGTGATTCTCCCTTATCATTTTGGTAGTGTCCATTTGGCTCCTTTTTTCTTCTTTATTAGTTTAGCTATCAGTCTATTTTATTAATTTTTTAAAGAAACCGTTCCTGGACTTATTGATTTTTTAAGGGGTTTTCATGTCTATCTCTTCAGTTCAGCTGTGATCTTGGTTTTTTCTTGTCTACTGCTAGCTTTGAGATTTGTTTGCTCTTGGTTCTCTAGTTCTTTTAGTTGTGATGATAGGTTTGTAACTTGTGATCTTTCTAGCTTTTTAATGTGGGCATTTAGTGCTATAAAATTCTCTCTTAACATTGCTTTAGCTGCAGCCCAGATATTCTGGCATGTTGTCTCTTTGTTCTCATTAGTTTCAAAGAACTTCTTGATTTCTACCTTAATTTTATTATTTACCCAAGTGTCATTCAGGAGCAGTTTGTTCAATTTCCATGTAGTTGTTTGGTTTAGAGTGAATTTCTTAATCTTGAGTCCTAAATTGATTGTGCTGTGGTCTCAGAGACCATTTTGTTATGATTTCAGTTCTTTTGCATTTGCTGCGGAGTGTTTTACTGCCAGTTATTTGACCAATTTTAGAGTAAGCGTCATGCAGTGATAAGAATTGATATTCTTTTGCTTTTGGAGGGAGGGATCTGTTGATATTTGTCAAATCCACTTGATCCAGAGTTGAGTTCAGGTCTTATAAGCCTGAAAATTTTAATGCAGGATATCATAACCATATCTTGAATGAAGGCAGCCCTATATATTCTGGAAACTTATCTACTAACAACATAGGTGAATGGCAGATGCCCTATATGTTTCTCTCAGAACCATTCCAGTTAACATTTCACTCTTGTCTTAACTTATGGCTTATCATCCTGTTCCTTAATTTCTTTTATTTTGTTTTGTTTTTGTTTTTGTTTTTTTTGAGATGGAGTTTCGCTCTTGTAATCCAGGCTGGAGTGCAATGGCGCAATCTCAGCTCATGGCAACCTCTGCCTCCTGGGTTCAAGCAATTCTCCTGCCTCAGCCTCCCGAGTAGCTGGGACTACAGGCACGCGCCACTATGCCCAGCTAATTTTTGTATTTTTAGTAGAGACAGGGTTTCACCGTGTTGACCAGGATGGTCTTGATCTCTTGACTTCGTGATCCACCTGCCTTGACCTCCCAAAGTGCTGGGATTACAGGCGTGAGCCACTGCGCCTGGCCCTCTTCCTTAATTTCTTATCTTTGTGTTGATATTTGGTCATCCTGGTTTGACACTTGGCTCTCTATTAAGAACTTGATATGACTCCAATTCTTGTGCAACATTTCTAAAAGACCTTTCCATATGTTAAAGTAATTTTCAATGACAAAACCTTCATATGCTGAGTGCACCATCTCATTTCTTCTGTAGATATACCCCCGAGGGCTTGTGTCCTACCATTAATGTTATTAGAACAGTGCAGTCTGAAGTGTATATTATAAAGTGTAAATGCCATTTAAAAAAATGATTATATAATAAATTGAAGTACTTCATTCAATTAGTGCATGCTCTAGAATATAAAATGGATTTAACTATTAGAAATGCAAGTAGTTATTTTTAGTAATAGCGTCATTATTGCCTGCTGTATTATTGAATATTATACTCTCTTAAACATTTAACTTAGTGCAAGGAAAGTACTAAATTTGGGTGTGCATGTTTTAACTTACTTTCAAAGAATTTGAGGCCAGGCTCTAGTATTGAGGGATTTGACAGACCTGGTATTTGACTTTTAACAAATTATCGTTTGAGACACAGAAGATGTCTAACAGTGTAGTGACAGGTAAATGACTTTCAGTTCTGAGGTAATCTGTCTTTCCTAATAGGCTCTCCATTTAATGTGTGAACTGTCATGTAATGATCACTACTAGTGCAGTTAAAGGTTTTTATAATTAAATCTGTATTGAATGGACTTCTTTATCTTTTCTAGGAACTTTCCTGCTATGTGTTTAAACTCTATGTAGTTTGGAGTACTGACATGTGAGATATGTCAGGCTGAAAAGGAATCATGTTCTGTGGCAGGGGAAATACATTTTTGCTTAATAAATAGACAATGAATTGCATTTATCTAATTACATAATTGCAATGCCACTTATAGCTTGGGAAAGATGTGAAATCTATAGAAAATATTATTGTAATATAACTTGGTAAAGAATATAGAAATGCTTACAATATCTTTCTGTGTACTATCTGCATAAGTACTACAGGGAAACTGTGACTTATGGTGGTTGAAAGCACTGACTCAGGAGTTAGCATGAATTTAAGTTCCGATTGTTCTATTTACAATCAATGTGATTGTTGGTTATTTATTTATCATTTTTAAATCTGTAAAATGAAGCAAATAATAGAGTGGTTTCACATTCAAATGTGAATATGTGTAGGCAAACTACAGTACAGTGTTTGATGACTAATATTATGATCTCTTTTTCTTAATCTGTCAACATCAAATTATGTTGTGATTCTATTGAGGAAAACTGTATAAATGTACAACATTTCAAATTTGGCGTACAAATTGGAAAACAGTTATTCATCAAATATTTATTTTCTTTGCAAAATTATTCATATATATTTCCTATTCCACAATGGTTTATGTGACAATTCACCCTAAATTGGGTTACATTCACACATACTAATTTAACTGTACATAATAAAATCCACAAAATGGTTGTTTTTGACCCAATACTTTTTCTTAAGACTACAGATTCTCTTTCAAAAACTATAGGATAGATTTATTAACTTTAGTAGAATAATATAAATATGTGAATATGTATAAACTAAAAAATGTTTATTTACAAGAAATGTTTTCATAGATACAATTTATGGCTCTATTGTACAATCATGATGAATACATATTTCTAAATCTGTTTTACAAACAAGTAGTTATTGAATCTTTGAGTTTTCAAGTGTTCAAACAACTACTAACTACCAGACTATTAAGGTGTAATGGGTAAATTATTATCTGTAATTGGCTTTTTCTTCAACTTGTATTTCTTTCTTTTTTTTTTTTTTTTTTTNCTTGCTCTGTTGCCCAGGCTGGAGTGCAGTAGTGCTATCTCAGCTCACTGCAGCCTCTGCCACCTGGGTTCAAGTGATTCTCCTGCCTCAGCCTCCCAAGTAGCTGGGACTACAGGAGTCTGCCACCACGCCTGGCTAATTGTATTTTTAGTAGAGACAGGGTTTCACCAGTTTGGCCAGGCTGATCTCAAACTCCTGACCTCATCACCTTGTATTCTTAAATGTCACTTGGGTTTCCTTTTAATTGGCAAGATGGTCATATTTTTAGAATTTCTACCACCACAGCTTGTGTTTCAAAATTGCTGTCCCAAATCCATTAGGCTATTTTGAAGTGTTAGAAAAAAAGAAGAAAAAGAGAGATTTCCTACATTATCACATAGTTCCAAAAATTCCAGAAAGTAAAAGCTCAGAAATGTGACTATAAAATATTTTAAGTGATTACTAAATTATTATTTGGTGATAGGAATTGGCAGAAACAAATGGACAGATTTGGTTTTTCTTTTCAATCTAGCACAAATACAAATGTATTAAAATATATTAATTTTTTTATGTATTTGAAAGCAACAAGGGACTGGAATGTCAAAGTGTAGCCTGTGACACTCTATTCTTTCATTGAAAGGGATAAACTGGTTCATTTTTTTTCTTTATAGAAGTGTACTCTAGTCTGAATCTTGCATTCTGTCTAACTTACATGGGCCAGATACTGTAAACCCAGAAATAACAAAGTGTAACTTAGTCCGTTTCTCTAACTGAGTATGTAAATTTGTAAGCCAAAAATCAGCTTATATCTCCCCAGTAAGTCAGAATGAAAGCATAGAGAGAAAACCTTGGCTAAGAGAAGAAGTGAAACAAGCATTGTACTGTTAACTAGGACATGAAGCGCTGTACCTTATTTTCTTAAAATTACCTGGACAAAATGGCAGTAATTAACACAGTGTCCAAATGAAATACCATTTACGTAGTTTTGTTTCAAAAAGTAATCTCTTTGCTATCTATTGACATAAGTTAAAATCTGTGTTGATTACTTAAGATGAGTACATATTCGTAATGCTGTATCACTAATTCACATGTAACATATTTCTGGCTATCTTTGAGTTCTATAATCCCTAGTGGAATTTAGAAAAGAAAAAATATAAAACATTGGTTTTGATATTAGACAGTTCAAACCCTACCTGTGCCACTTACCAGTGACAGAGTACCACTAATTTCTATGAGCTTCAACTTTTTAATTTATAAAATGGGGCTATTTTCAGATAAGTGTGAGTATGTAGTTGTAACAGCCTCTCAAGTTACTTCTATGCTATAGTGATTATTTCTTTGTTTTGGCTTATTGTAGATTGATTATTATTATTTTTTACATTTAAAGCAAAATCTTGTGAGAGTCATTAGGATGATTTTTCTTATACTCTTTCCATGTCAAATTGTACTTATCAGTGATGACAGAAAGACTATATTAAAATACGCTTTTTTCTTATAATAGTCATGTATTTGCAAAAAAAAATGTGTATTAAAAAGAAATAAAGTACCAATAAACTGAGCTTTAATTGTGTGCATACAATCTAATAGGTGTGTAACTTCCCTGGGTCACAGTTTTTTCACTTGTAGAATGAAAATAATAAAAATATCTGCCTTGTCACACAAGATGTTATGAGAATCAAATCAGATCTTTTTGTTTAAAATATTTCTTAAACTGGAAATCAATGTGCAAATGGAGTCTGTCCTCTTTATTCACTTTTTTTCAAGTAATAGTTTCATTTTTGCAGAATGATTGAATATTGGTGATTTTTTTTTACAATGTTGACATAGTTTTTCTTAGTCACACTGGATCTTTCAAAATGACTGGAAGTAGTTAGGAGGGCAGCCTGATGCCTAGCAACAGTGTTTTCTGAATGCCCACTTTGGAGACAGAGCTTATGGACTCATGTGCGCATTACTAAACTACTATTTACAATTATCAAACGAATCTGTGGCATTTCTACAGCTAATTATGTGAACAAGAATTTGATAACCATGACTAAGAACCATGGGTGTTACAACATGGGTTAACTAATTTCAGACAATTTTTAAAGAAATTTTATTTTACCTATTCATCATATTTTATTTTTTGAATTGACATCTCTTTTGTTCATTACAAACATTACTGTCTATCAGTAAGAGCTAATGTCCCTGAATTTCACAAATATCTACAAATTTGTATGTTTCCTATGTATTAGGCAAGTATTCAGACTAAAAACATACTTGTAGTAATAGCAATAGTCAAAGCACAGAGTTTTATTTAAACTACCAAATAATTAATCTTCACAACAGATCTATAAACATGCCCTTGATTAATAAATTTGTAATTGGTTGTTGCTGATTTTAGAAATGAATTCAAATTGAGCTAACATAATCCCTTAGTTTTACTAAATGTCATGGTGAATAGCTTTGTTCATATACATAAATATTAGTTTGTTAGGCAAAGACAGCCCTCTCATAATTTCCTTGGGATTTTTAGTACTTACAGTTCTTAGGCTCTACTGAAGCACGTTTTTTCAAAGTGACTGTGCAAATCACTGAAAGTGTGCAGGCACTTGGAGTAATCAGATATCTCTCAGTAATCAGCGTGAAAATAGTTCTGACAGTTCACATTAGAGCTAATTAGTTTGTGGCTTTGTTAATTGCTATAAGACTAGCCGATTGTTGCTTTGAGATTGTTATTTATTCTTTTCCAAAGCATTTGAAGCAGTCATAATATCCATTTGTAGAATCTATTGTAATACTAGAGACAAGTAATACCTTGAGTTTTTGCATTTGCACTTTAACATCTTATAAATATGGCATTAGCAAGATAGATTGTTCCTTGATGCCTAAAATTCAGGACATTAACTTTGGTTTCCAAAAACTGCAATGGTGTCTAAATTCATCTAAATTTTCTTTCTCTTTGCTTGAGTCATCATATGACTTTTCAAAAGATGAAATCCTATATTTTATGTGTAGAGTCTTGTTTTTCACACAGCATTCAGGAAACACGTGCAGATTATTTTTTTTGCCACCTACTGTGATATTCACAGGTTCTACTTCAGAAACACAATGGTTATAAGTAGTAGAGATTTTGGGGGTGGAAAAATTAAGAATGATGTTTCTTGGCATGCAACTTCTTCTTATTTTAAAATAGAGACCAGATCTTGCCATGTTTCCTGGTCTAGTCTTGAACTTCTGGGCTCAAGCAATCCTTCCATGTTGGCCTCCTGAAGTGTTGGGGTTATAGGCATAAGCCACTGTGCCCAGCCTCATGCAAATTCTTAATATTGGTTGCTCATAAAGTAAAAATATTGCAACAGTGCTATCTCCATTTCTGAACATAAGGCGTATGCATCTCTTTTCAATCAACAATGCCACATGTGAGTTTTCTCTAGAAATTTTAGTATAAAGCAATATGCTACTCAACTAATAATAACCATTATTTGTTTTTTAAAGAAATGGAAAAGAAAAACAAGAAAAAAAATTAAAAACAATTCATGGCCATAACCATTTGAAAAGATGTGTTATGCTACATTGATTTAGGATACTACAAATGTAAAAATAGTTACATACTTATTTTGGACCCATATCATTGAGAAAAATGTAAAATTCTAAAATGTCAGGTTTTGAGATTTCCTGGGAAACAATTCTACTACTAGTGGAGGTCAGATGTATTGCAGTCATTTTAGAAGCTATAAACTGAAAATGTATACACTGTGACCAGCAGTTTCAATTCTAGGAATTTTCAAAAGAGATTAGCACATCTGTCAAAGGAGATATGAACACAGATGAATTATAAACAAATAAAATGTTCATTAAAAAGGAAAAGGATAAGTGAAATGTGGTACGTTCTTATATGAAGAAACAATCCACCACAAGCAAGATTCAGCAAAAACAACAAACTGCAGAATCAGGCCCCTACAGAGTTTAAAGGTATAGGAATGATGAAATAAAGAATACAAAATAAGACTACTTTGTTTAAAGAATAAAAGGTAGAATTTAAAGTATGATTGCAAAATAAAAGCCTGCCAAAATTCACAGCTAGACTTCTTTAAAAAAGAATCTAATAGAATTTCCAGAAATCAAAACAGTATATAGCAATGGAAAGAAAAGCAACTTACTACAGAGTTAAAGTTGTAATTAATTAAATGGAAGAGAGAGCAGAGAAAATTTATTCAGAATGGAGATGATGGAAAAAGTAGATAAAGCAAAGATGAAATCTGAGCACATCTAGATTACAGAGAGACAGTCTAGTCTATGTCAAAAAGGGTTCCAGAAGGAGATAATAAAAGGCAGAGAGTTGGTATTATGTGATATAACAGTTACTTTTTTTTTTTTGCCCTAGAGTTTGTTAAAGATATTAATCTTTAGATTCAGAAAGATTCACATATCTCAAGCAGTATAATTTTCAAAAACTCATACCTAGACAAACTGCAGTAAAACTGAAGTACCCATAAGACAAGGGAAAGATTTTAAAACTAATCAGAAGAAAAGACTGATTACTTAAAAATAGACTGTTAACATAGCAACAATAGCAGCTGAATGGAAATGGCAATAATTGAATTTCATGGGCTGAGAAAGAACATTCAAACCATAAATGTAAAGTCAGAAAGACTGCCATTCTGTAATTGAGATGGAAGGCTTCCCTAGACTCCTTTGTGGGACTTGTGATGGGTGATGGCTCATTTTGCTAGGCTACTGCACTTAAACCCCTTGCAAGAGGGGGAACATGTAGGTGAGGGAGAACATTCAGGGGCCAGGACTAGTGCTTTTGAGCTCTGGCCCCACAGTAGCATCTAGTGGTGTGTTACAATTAATGCTCTTTTAGCAGTTGCCATCTGTGGAGGGCTAAGTGTTAACCAGCTCAGTGGAGAATCAGAGTGACAGCCTTTTTTACACCCAGCCCTCTTGGTACCCAGGTCCTTGCCTGGCGTCCAGGAAGAATCAGGTAATATGGACTTAAAGGATGGTCAATGTTGAGGTTTTATTGAGTGATAGAGGTGGCTCTCAGGGGAATGGGGAGCTGGAAAGGAGATGGAGTATGAATATAATCTTCCCCTGGAGTTTAGCAGTCCCTGGCCGGACTCCTCTCACATTGTCTCCCCTGAATTCCTCTTGATGTTCAGATGCTTCTTCTCTTTTTTCCTTCCCTACTGCACTGCTCTGCTGCTCTGCCTGTCTGTCACTCTTCTGCTCATGGAGCTTGGGATTTACGGTTCTTAACAGGCATAGGATGGGGTGGGGTGGGCCAAAGTGGTCTTGGGAAAGGCAACATTCAGATGCTGTATTAGTTTGTTTTCATGCTGCTAGTAAAGACATACCTGAGACTGGGAAGAAAAAGAGGTTTAATTGGATTTACAGTTCCTTGTGGATGGGGATACCTCAGAATCATGGTGGGAGGCAAAAGGCACTTCCTGCATGGTAGGGACAAGAGAAAATGAGGAAGATGCAAAAGCAGAAATCCCTGATAAAGCCATCAGATAACATGAGACTTATTTACTACCACGAGAACAGTGTAGGGAAACCACCCCCATGATTCAAATTATCTTATGCTAAGTCCCTCCCACAATACCTGGGAATTATGGGAGTACAATTGAAGATGAGATTTGGGTGGGGACATAGAGCCAAACCATATCAGGTGGGAAAACCAGAAAGTCTGTTCTCATGTAGGGCCATGGGTCCAAGTTTGAGGATAGAGCCCTCACCAGGGATCCCACACTCTTGCCTTCTGTCCATATCATAATGACACTGGAATAAAGGTATTGTCAGACAGCAAATACTGAGAGTGTTCATTATTAACAAATTCTCCCTAAAGGAACTTACACCCTTTACAGGGGAGAAAAGATCACAGATCTGGCATACTGTAAGGTTGACCAAAAGAAGGGAAAGGCAGTCCTAGGGTCAGGTTCAGCAAGTTTATTTCAACCTGATGGGCTGTCTCACCACAGCCTGACTTAACAGACTATGGGGGTAATATAGGGGGTTTGCAGGTAGCCAGATGCTATTCTAAGAAAAACTGCATTTTGATTCTCAGGGGCTGACATCCTGCTTCATTGAGTCAACATTCTGGGTCTGAGAGCTAGGTGTGACCACATCCTGGAACCTAGGTGCCCTGTTTACAAGGCCTGAGGCTGTTTCTGTTATGAGCTTGGCTTAACAGGGGAGAATGGAGTGGGTGGGGGCTCTATGGGCCCATCTTGTTGGGACCCTAACATTCCATTCTTTTGTTTTATATATATACATAGAAGGAAAGGGGAAAGGGGCATTGTTTGTCTTTCCTGAGCAGCTTTGTGCTGAATGGGGATGTTGGTCGGGGTATCGGTGGCTTGCAAGTTGGTAGTCTTGAAACATCATTATAACTTGTATTGTGCCACAGTAAAAGCTTGTAATAGATTGTGCAAAAACTGGGTGAAAAGGCGTAAGGAGCAAGGGCCAAAGACCAAGAGGAGGAGAAGAGTTACAGCAGGGACAAGGAGGGGAAGCAGCCAAGAGGCCCAGGAGCTGAGATACCAACTGGGCCAGAGGGCCAGGCAGAATAATTGTTTTTCTTTATGTTTTGGGCTTGGTCTTTGAGTCTTTTGACAGAATGTGTACTAACCTAGATTCATTGAGGTAGAAACAGCATTGTTTATTTAAAAAGAAGCACAGACTTTTTCAGCATTGAGGAATAGAGGCTAAGAAACCAATTTAAGAATAAAACTAGAATAGAAAATATTATAGGAATATTTTATGTCTTAAGGAAGAAAAGAATAAACCCAGAGTAAAATAATGAAAAGAAAAATTGTAATACCATAAAAGAAATTAACAAATAGAAAACAAAGATATCCTTGAAAGGATGAACAAAGCTAAGGCAAATTCTTTAAAAATAGAATAAAAGTAACATCTGTTAAAGACTAATCAATAAAAAAGACAAAAAAATGGAAATGAAAAAGTCATACATAAAGAAGCAGCAGTTATTTAAAAACATGACAAAGATAATAAATTTGCTAGTCCCACATTGGTTAGTAGAGAAGTTACTAAATTCATATCATATAGTCCATTTAGCTCTTTTAAATCTGCTGTGATGAACTTTTTTACAAGGTAAGTAGTAGAGATAAATATCTTGTAAATGTAATAGGGTAACCAGGAACATGAAATAGTAGAATCTTTTTAAAAAATGTTCATTATTCTTTCTCTTAAATATTTGTTTGTTTGTTGATGCCATTAGGCAAATGATGCTGCCTGTAAACCTATAACTTGGCTTATATCATAGATAATGAGGTTATTATTTTTCTTTTTAGATAAGAAAGCATGTTTATTTTTCTTTCACTTACCCGAAAAATTCCTGACATTATTTGATTTTCTTTGGCTGCTTTGGATTGTCCTACTCAACTTCTATTTTATATACTTCTTGTTAGAAAAGTTGGAAAGCTGAAAATGATCTTTCCCAAATTCTCTTGCAACTAAGTTTCTTGTGAATTAGTTTCCACCATTTGGATACATTTATGTAGTCTTCGAAAGGCAGAAGTGAGATGGAGGCCACATGCCTGATGTTCCTGGCTTTGCTGCCGACCACAAGTTCTTGGACAGATGTGGCTTGCTTGCCTCCATGTGGTCTGTCTCTAGTTTTCAGGTTTGAAGAAGCAGTGGTGGCAGTGGTGATGGTTCTTGTTCTTACTTCTTAAACCCTAAGGTCAAGTTTCAGGTTTTATTTTATTTCTTATCCTGGGTGTGAGAAGCATTGGTGGCTGATACGTGTTCTTGATTTAAATTTCTGTATGATGACGACTTCAGGACATTGGCTCCATATTGTTCTGGTAGTCATTCTAAGAGTTCTAGTCCAGAATTTGCTTCTTATGATATTCAGGTACATAATTTCCTGATTCAGTTTCTTCCTGCTTTAAAGAATAACGTCTTGTTTCTTGTCCTAAACCTTGACCGAGACAGACAGATGCTGTGGATATTTTTTTTCTTTATACTATAGAGAATAATATTGAGGCAAGAGATCTTCTATTGTGCCTATTAGCCACAGATTTGACAATAGAATCAATGTCAACCTAAGTAGTGTTGATTCGTTTTTCTCACATAAGTCCTTAGGTATTAGCACAAAGATAGATAACCATTCACGGTCTACAAACCAACACTGATTTCAATTTGAGAAATCTCCTTGTCAAGGTAAGTCCTGCTACAGTACTTTCTGTAACATGATTTTCTTCTAGCTTTCTCCTAGTCAGATCTGTTTAGTATAGGTAAAAGCCACTGTCTGAGAAAAACAAAGGACAGTGACAATCTATATCCCTATGGTTAACCAGATATAACACTAGGAAAATTTTTCATTAAAATTTCTCAGTGATGAACTGATTAATGTTTTTAATATCAGCGGAACCAATTAAGCTATAGTTGTTCATGTTCATGTGTGATGTGATTGCTAATTTGGTCAATTTATTTATAACTCCAGTGAGTCATTCATTTATTAATAAGAAGCATGTTTTGTCCTGAGGAATACTTGGACACAACAACATATCCTTGACCTAAGTCATGTGTTGCTCCTGGGAAGAACTGATGGGTGACAGGTGACGATTTATTAAAGTCTATACCTGCCATTTGGTTTTTCCTCAATAATGTCAGAGTCTTCATTTTTAGACAAGGTTTGTATAAAATAATCCCAGAGCATTTGAACAGTCAAGTCCTAGGGCATAGCACTTGCTGTCAGCTATTCTCCCTGCATAGAAGACACATTGTGCTACTTCTATTTTTTAATGTTAAATTTAAGAGAAATAGAATGGGAATTGAGTTTTACAACTGTATCTAAAATTTCCCAGTTTAATGTATGACAAATTTAATACTGTTTCCCAGAAAATGTCTATAATTGGCTTCCCACTCTAAAAATGAATTTGCTTATGTAGATCTACTTTGCTGATTGTAGAATTTCTTTAAATTAGTGACCATATATGGTGTTATTTCTCCCATGGCTGTAATACATAGGTCCAAGAATCAAGAGATATGAACTAACACAAAGAATTGAATTATCTAATGAGGCTCAGAAATATTACCCAGTAACATGCTTTACTAATAAATTCAAGGGTACAAGCAATCAAAAGCACAGATGAAACGAAGTCTGTGTCATTCTTTAGGAAGCTATGACTCATGAATTCATAAGTTGGCATACCATAATTAACTCTAGACCAAAGACAAGGACATCCTTTAAAATCTGTCCATAAAAATTTTCTATTTAATGTTATTAGTTTATTTACCAAGATAACGAGATATCAACTTGTTTGTAAGTTGATTAGACCACAGTTGTCTGTCCTCTTTCTTTCCCTTGGGTATTATTCTCTCTCATCTTTGCAATTGACAGATAAATTGATCACATGGCAACTTTAGCTCCTTTTCTCCCAGGTGGAATGAGAGTGGCTCCCTTCACTATTGTGCTTAACCTACCTGCAGAACTTTTGCTTCACATCTCTGTAACTTTGAGCATTGCAGATTCAAAGGTCTTAGTTCCCAAGGGGGAAAAAAACATGCTTCCACCAGTGTATGCACAATGGTTCCATTAAATTGGAAGTTGAGATTTCACCTGATTATTTTAGTGAGTTACAATATTGGCTGAAGTGATGAGTCCAAGTTATCAAGGGAAAACAATATTGTGGCTATACAATGGACCAGGAAGCACTGCCAATGGACCCAAGTGGGTTGTCTAGGGTGCCATGTGTATTAATAAATATTAATGGAAAATTAAAAGAATCTAAAATTTATGGGACCACTGAGGTTTCAGACCCGTTAGGGTCTTAAATGGCCACTTAAAGAATTCCAACCCACTAAGTTACTGGTCAACTACAAAGGGAATACAGAATGGTTTGTGAAAGAAGGAGGTTATAAATATCAACAATACTCATGCCAAGCTACAGAATTAAGACTGCTAAAACTGTACATATTTCCTTCTTTGATTACCATATGTGTATACATATGAACTAATTTTTTCTCCCTTCTTTCATATTCCAATTTTAAATAAAGATGGCTGGTGATGGTTAATTTTACAAATAAGTTTTTAAATTTCTTAATTGTCAGATGAAATGTTGACATAATTAGAGGAGAATTGACATTGCCCAGGTATTAACACTGAAGGTGTCATGAATAGAAAGACAGTTGGGATTCTGTGTCTCCTTTTTGGGGGAGGGTATCTAAAAGTAAAAGTATTTTAATTTGTGTGAAGGATAGTTACATCTGATTGTCTTATAAAGCATAAAGGTATTGTTATATGAGTAAAGAGTAGCCAAAAAGATAGACTGCCATTAGCTATCGTCTCTCAGCTCCAAATTCACCCTTTTGTCCTCTGCTTTGTGATGCTGGGGCTGGGACTTTGCAAAATATACTGCAAACATATTGCTGACAAGCGCACTTACCAGCGCTCTTACTGTTAGCTTTCGCCAGCGGAGGTCAAAAAAGGGAGACTAGAAAATCCTGCTGAACTATGTTATTTGAGTTAACATTTTATAATGTGCTTTAAGCATCTGATTTAAAATGACTACCTAGAAACTTTCCCAACTCTACCTCTAAGTTCCTGTGAAAAAAATGAAAATATGAAAACTCATCACTGAAAATATAGATAGCATTACCCTATTGTCAGATTCTGAGAGTTCTTCAGGGACATGGATGAAGCTGCAAACTATTCTCAGCACACTGACACAAGACAGAAGACCAAACATCGCATCTTCTCACTCATAAGTGGGTGTTGAACAATGGGAACACATGGACACAGGGAGGGGAACATCACACACTAGGGCCATACTCACTACCTGGGTGCAATATACTATGTAACAAACCTGCACATGTATCCCTATACCTAAAATACAAGTGGAAATTTAAAAAAAGACTGACGATAGAGGAATAAAAGACAATCAGTGACATAGCCATACTCTGTAGCTAGAGCAGAAGCCCCAACCTCAATGAAATGTGGAATGAAAACCCTTGATTCATTTTCCTCATGACCCCTAGTACTTAGTGTTATTGATAAGAAGTTTTATGTCGTTATAATCCATAATCCATTATAAATCACTTGATTTTTTTCTCCCTGAAAGCATTTGAACTTTTTATTTATAGGTGATGCTTTGAAATTCATAATAATTTGCATTGATGTCTTGATTTTTATTATTCAATTTACAAGTCACATGCTGGGCACTAATCAAAAGAATCACATGGAACTTCCAATCTAGAATATTGTTTTCTGTCATTTATTTGAAAATTTCTTCCCTCTGTTTTCTCACTTTATGCTATTATTGGTTGTATGTTAAACTAGTGTAAGTTGGTCCTGTTCCCTGGATTGTCATTTTTGAATCTGAAGTCATTTTTGTTTATTTTAATTTAGTCTTTTATGTTTATAGTGTTCAGTATCTTCAATGTCTGATATTTTCGCATGTACATTTGTAATTAAAAATGCTCTTTTTAGAGATTTTGTCTGGCTTCCGCAGAAGTGGAAACATCTCAAATTTCAGAATGTGGGCATATGCTTGTGATAGCATAACTTGTGTTAGCCTAACTGATTCCACCTTANCTTCTGCTGGCTTCCGCAGAAGTGGAAACATCTCAAATTTCAGAATGTGGGCATATGCTTGTGATAGCATAACTTGTGTTAGCCTAACTGATTCCACCTTAGCTGTGAGCCAGAGAGACTCCATCTTAGCCTCTCCCTCCCACCATCTTACCTGCCATGCCTCCCTTGGGTGCATAACTGGGTCATGCTGATGCTATGCTTAATGATGCTGTGTGTATTCTACCATATAACCATTGTAACCACATCCTGCTTGGCAAGCACACCTGCTATTGTGAATACCCCTCCTTGGACACCCCTTGGTGACTGTATGGAAATACCCTGGCCTGCAACCACTTCCCTCTAATCTGTTCATTCTGCTTCTGTTAAATTCCCCTTCAGCTAGGCTCCCCCTTCCCTACCTTAATCAAGACATAAAAAGGAATGAAGCCCCTTCCTCTGCGCCAAGAGAATTTCGAGCATTAGCTATCTCTTGGTCACCAGCAATAAAGGACCCCTGATTGTATCTCAGAGTGTGGTGCTTTCTCTATGACTCGCTGGTTTACGACATGCTAAGGCAAAAATGCACAATCCTGCTGCTAGACCAGTTTAAAGATAAAATGTTATTGGTTTTTGGGGGGATTTCTTTCTTTTATTTGGCTGGGAGGATAAATACTTGCCTGCTAGGTATTCTGTACACTGAAGTGGAAACTTCCATTGCTTAGTATTTATTATCAAGGTATTCCAATTTTCATACCTACCTTTTTTTATACCAGCGATTTAAAGTGTTAAACTTTTCCAGGGTCTAGCCAGTCATATGAATTTCCTTTGCACACATTGTAGGGGATGAATTCGTACACTGTATATCAATCAATACTTCTCTGTGTGTCTTCTATCTTACAGAAAATTGAAATTATCATACCTATCATTCCGCCCATGGCAAATGTCATTATTTTAGTTTACATCCCATAATGACTCTTCTTTGACTTATACAAGCCATGGTTTCATAACCTTCAGGTTCTTCCCAATTCAGTTGAAACTTGCTTTTGACATCAGGGTTTTCCACCTAAAGAGCAAATATAATTATTTCATTACAATGTTTAAAAACTTCTCTTATTTCATTGCTGACTATGGAATTAAATGTAAACCTGTATTTTAGCCTATAGTACCTGTAAAAAACATAATATTTGCATATACTTTTAATAATTAGCTTTACTTATTTGACAGTATTTTATTCTATCTTTTCTAGACAGTATGCCTATTAGAAAAGGGGCAGATTTTATTTACCTGTGCATCTTGGTGCCAACAAAAGTTTGCCACAAAATTTTTTTATTCATTGATTCAAAAGAAACTTTTTGAGAATTCCTACAATATCAATTATTTGTCTAGATTCTGGATATACAGTCTTAAAGGAAACATATAGAACTACTGTTTCTATAAAAATCTTACAGACTACATATATGTGTAAAACTTTCCATCCTGTCTCATTCTTTCTATGTCCTGACACTGAACTTTTCACCATTTTCATAAAGTATCAAGAATATTTAGAATTCTGAGTCTTGTAAATGGTGTAAGACTTATAAGTAATACTCAAAATTATGTGCTACCTTAACACCTGGTAAAATCAGGAGGGCTTGAATGTCCTATCTGCAAGTTCCCCTCCACATTCTGCTCCCACAGATAAGGACCCCTAGATAACCAACCCTAGTTATCAAAGGATCATGCATAGTTCTAGTTCATCTCTGAATTGTGGGTTTCACTTTTCTGACAGCTATGGAATTATTCAAACAAGAAAATCATATCCTTCCACAGAAAACAGAGGAGTACCCCACACTCTTGATACCACAAAGCCTGTCTTTCATGACCCCCAGTTACTCACTCTGTTTCTACGCTCTATCCCTTTGTGGTCACTTGTGGTTCAGTGTCCTCTTCCTCCTATCTGTGAGTATATGTTACTAATAGGTGCTGTTGATCTAATCTTTCCAGTTTTGGGGAAATATATGTAATTCTTCCTATAACCATAGGGCAAGAAAACTTCTCTCACCAATGGGATGAATAGGGAGCTATTGAAATAATTCCTCTCCTTGTAAATCTGTACCCTTCTTTGATTTGCCTAGCCTAAAATCTTTATGAAAAAATCTTTCATAAATATTTTTTCAACTTATCAAGAAGATTTACTCCGTTTACTATTTCTAATTTTTATTAATCTCCTTACAAGATGACATACACTTTTTATTTATGCATATTATCTTCTCTCACATATGGTGAACATCTTAAAGAAAAAATTCTCTTTTTATTCCTAGTAACTAGTAATATGCAGAATACTAAGTATTTGCTCAGAATTATTGTTTAGATAAATTAATATATCCAAATATATGTCCTCCTTTTTAGCTGGGACTCAGCAGCCATTTAGAGCCATTGCACTGAGAGAATCTTCTGTGGTATCTATTATTTAGCAAAGCTTAGTAATCTAAGATTAAATGTTACGACCAAGAAAAGTCAGTTTGATTCTTCAAATAATTGATGTATATAATGAAAATAAGCAGGTAGGCCAGGTGCAATGGCTCATGCATGTAATCCCAGCACTTTGGGAGGCCGAGGTGGGTGGATCATGAGGTCAGGAGTTCAAGACCAGACTGGCCAAAATAGTGAAACACTGTCTCTACTAAAAAATACAAAAATTGACTGGGCATGGTGGCTCATGCCTGTAATCCCAGCTATTTGGGAGGCTGAGGTAGGAGAATTGCTTGAACTGGGACCCAGGAGGTGGAGGTTGCAGTGAGCCGAGATCGCACCACTGCAGTCCAGCCTGGGCTAGAGTAAGACTCAAATCTAAAAAAAAAAAAAGAAAGAAAGAAAGAAAAAGAAAAGAAGCATATAATAATTTAATTGGAATGTTTTATGTTAAATTTTGTACTATTTGAAGACTTTATTTTTATGATAGTACATTGAGATAATTAAATATACAAGACAATAGAAAAAGATGAAGTAGGAAAGAATATGTTCTAAAATGCCTCAAGGAAGCAAATAGTTCCTCAGAGGCCTAGTACATTCAGGCAATATAATTACATGGAAATTGCTAGAAAACCAGTTGAAATCAAAAGAGTGGCAATCTCAGTTCCATTCGGATTGCTTCATTAAGTAGAAATAATAGAAAGCCATAGGAACTTTCAATCATCATTTCTGAACAGTTGATTGAATTCCTAATAAATAATGGAAGGCAGAACATACAAGGTGGCACACTGTTAAATTCTTGTACTAAATGTTTTGAGAGACTGTTCGGGAAATAGCAATAGCATTCTGATAAATTTCTATGTAAGTCAGTACATAACCTAATTTGCCAAAGGAGGGAGTAAACTACCTCTGTAGTGTAGTGTTTATTTGAGCAATGAGTTGCCTATGTTCTTTTACGTAAGAGAAGAAAAAAGGGATTGGAAGTACAGATAAATAGAGAAAAACAATGAAGAGAGAATGAGTGATTAATAGAAGGAGAATGTTCCTCTGATTTTCAGTAAAACAACTACAACATACTTCAGTGTTCATAATTCTAAATAATGGCAAAAACAAAAGCATAGATTTTTGACATTTCACATAAGAATCATCCTTAGTAAAAAAAATATGTTTATAATAGCATTTCATAGTGACATACCCATTCAGAACCCTAATCTGTTAGACTGTTCAATGTCTAATTGCTTCAAATAAATACCATTATGAAATAAACCATCTCACAATTTACCACATAAAACCCCTTATTTAACTTATGATTTTGCTAGATGTCAATTTATGCTGGGCTCAGTTGGACAGTTTTTCTTCTTGGACAAGCGCCTTCATACATTTTTAGTCAAGATGTGATCAGCAGCTTGGGTGATCTTGGGTGGGCTTTCTTCTATGTCAGAGGCCTTTTATAGGAAGACTACATAGACTCTTTCCTGGTTCACACATTATCTTATCATCCAGGAGACTATCCCAGGCTTGTTCACATGGTGGCTGGGCAGAGTGTCAAGAGGGAAGGAAGCATGCAAGGCCCCTGGAGGTATGGTCTTGCAACTGCTACACTATTATTTTTATTATATTGCATTTGCCGCCACAGAATCATCTCAGATTCAAGGGGTGGAAATTTATAGACTTCTTTTTAAGAGAAGCTGTGATGTTATATGACAAAAATATTGATATAGAGAAGAACAGAGTATGGAAATTGTAGCAATTTAGCACAAAAATCTACAGAAAAAAAGGGAGACTATTGAGAACAGAGTCCTGGAAACTGATGACAGACATAAAATATTTTAAAATCAGAAGTTCCTTTAGAATATTGCTTTAAAATTTTATAAATATTTATTTTAGGTTTCTATTTCTATTGACTATTTCTCAAAAATATTGATGAATGTAATAGGAAAACAATGGATCTTGTACAACATAAATGTAAGCTAATCTGTAAACTCAGTTGCCAGTACTAGTTATACAACTTCATGGTCTTCCATTGATTATATTCTAGCAAAAATAAGTTTTTCAGCTATTAATCCTTGTGTAATTTATTTTAAGTTAATAAATTTGAATGTAAAGGATTTACTGATAATTTTGATATTTCATTAATATTATTTAAAAACATGTAATAATTTAAAAGATCTAGTTAATAACCATATAAAGGCTATGATTAAAGTTTTTAGTTATATTTGTTATTACAGAAAAAATTAATAGAATCTTTCTGTTATTGATAAGGAGTTTTTCTTTTCTTTTTTTTTTTTTTAATTTCCTGTACCTTAGCCGAAAAAGTGACTCCTACAAAAGTGAACAAATAACTATAGAACTTCCCAGTACATATTGAGT
Organism: Cebus imitator; assembly: GCF_001604975.1. Taxonomy (NCBI): domain Eukaryota; kingdom Metazoa; phylum Chordata; class Mammalia; order Primates; family Cebidae; genus Cebus; species Cebus imitator. The sequence continues at coordinate 1,410,963 of NW_016107678.1, read as the reverse complement.
TATCAGAATCAACCAGTGTTGGTTCTAAAACATGAGGTAGGTAAATTATCTGTAATATTTCTCAGAACAGCATTTTCAGCTTCCATCACATAAAGGTTGATTATATAGGAACAGAAAACTGAGGGACCCAAATAAAACATTTCCTAATTTATTTATTATTAGCTAGCTCAGAAAGTAAAGAATCCAAAGTTTTATCCAATTCAGGTAATTCATATTCAAAGAATATTACCATAAATATTTATATTAATAATCCATTTTAATATCCTGGAAGCCAAATAAAACAGTGCTGAAATAAGTTAACACAAGATTTCAGAAAAAAAGATATCTGCATGAATTGCTGATTGTTAAGAATACCAATAAACACACTAGTGTTATTATTTAATTAAAATAGTGACTAAACTCTTCCCCCAAAACACACAGGAGATGAAACAAGGTAATTGCTTTTCTATCATCTAAATTATTAAGCATGCCAGTGCTGAAGATTACATATGACCTCATGTGGGAACTGAATAGCAAAGTCCTGTGACAAAAGGGAAAAATAATTTTGCTTAACTTTTAGATAGATTCAGTAGCATATAGAAAGCATAAGATATTTTCCCTTTCCTCAATACAAATTTTAAAAATAGAGAATAATCAAAACAGCATGGTACTGGTATCAAAACAGAGATATAGACCAATGGAACAGAACAGAGGCCTCGGTGGCAGCATGACGCATCTACAACCATCTGATCTTTGATTAACCTGACAAAAACAAGCAATGGGGAAAGGAGCCCTGTTTAATAAATAGTGTTGGGAAAACTAGCTAGCCATGTGCAGAAAGCAAAAACTGGACCCCTTCCTGACACCTTACACTAACATTAACTCCAGATGGATTAAATATTTAAACATAAGACTTAACACCATAAAAATCCTAGAAGAAAACCTAGGCAAAACCATTCAGGACACAGGCATAGGCAAGGACTTCATGACTAAAACACCAAAAGCATTGGCAACAAAAGCCAAAATAGACAAATGGGACCTAATTAAACTCCAGAGCTTCTGCACAGCAAAAGAAACAATCATTAGAGCGAATCAGCAACCAACAGAATGGGAAAAAATTTTTGCAACGTACCCATCTGACAAAGGGCTAATATCCAGAATCCACAAAGAACTAAAACAGATTTACAAGAAAAAAGCCCATTCAAAAGTGGGCGAAGGATATGAACAGATACTTTACAAAAGAAGACATATATGAGGCCAACAAACATATGAAAAAGTGCACATCATCGCTGGTCACTAGAGAAATGCGAATAAAAAACTACATTAAAATACCATCTCACAGCAGTTAGAATGGCAATCATTAAAAAATCTGGAGACAACAGATGCTGGAGAGGATATGGAGAAATAGGAACACTTTTACACTGTTGGTGGGAGTGTAAATTAGTTAAACCATTGTAGAAGACAGAGTGGCCATTCCTCATGGACCTAAAAATAGAAATTCCATTTGGCCCAGCAATCCCATTACTGGGTATATACCCAAAGGACTTTAAATCGTTCTATTATAAGGACACATGTACATGAATGTTCATTGCAGCACTGTTTACAATAGCGAAGATCTGGAACCAACCCAAATGTCCATCAATGATAGCCTGCACAGGGAAAATGTGGTACGTATACACCATGGAATACTATGCAGCCATAAAAAATGATGAGTTCGTGTCCTCTGTAGGGACATGGATGAACCTGGAAACCATCATTCTCAGCAAACTGACACAGTAACAGAAAATCAAACACCACATGTTCTTACTCATAGGTGGGTGTTGAATAATGAGAACATATGGACACAGGGAGTGAAGCATCACACACTGGGGTCTGTGGGGAGGTACTAGGGGGAGGGCCAGTGGGGGTGGGGAGTTTGGGAGGGATAGCATAGGGAGAAATGCCAGATATAGGTGATGGGGAGAAAGGCAGCAAACCACATTGCCATGTATGTACCTATGTAACAAAATTGCATGTTTTTCACATGCACCCCAAAACCTAAGGGATGCAGTGGAAGCAAGTCCTACAGTCCATTGCTGCTCAGCTTCTAGGATGTGACCCTTTTTCTGGAGGCATGTGAAGGTGCCTGATCTCCTCAGCTGCTGCAGCTGCAGCCACCAGTGCCCACATTTTTTTATTCATTCATCTGTTGATAAACATTTAGGTTGATTCCATACACTTGCTCTTGTGGGTAGTGCTACAACAAACATGTGAGTGCAGATATCCTGTTGACATATTGATTTATTATCAGTTTTGGTAGATACTCACTAGGTGGATTCCTGGATAAAATGGTAATTTCATTTTTTCTATTGTTTGAAATAGTTTCAGAAGGAATGGTACCATCTCCTCTTTGTACTTCTAGTAGAATTTAAGCTGTGAACCCATCTGGTCCTGGACTTTTTTTAATTGGTAGGCTATTAATTGCTGCCTCAATTTCAGACCTTGTTATTGGTCTATTCAGGGATTTGACTTCTTCCTGGTTTAGTCTTGGGAAGCTTTAAATGTTCAGGAATTTATCTATTTCTTCTGGATTTTCTGGTTTATTTGCATGAGGTGTTTATAATATTCTCTGATCGTAGTTTATATTTTTGTGGGATTGGTGGTGATGCCCCTTTATCATTTTTATTGCATCTATTTGCCTCTTCAAATACTAGGCCTTTGACAAAGTTCAACAGTGCTTCATGCTAAAAACTCTCGATAAACTAGGTATTGCTAGAACATATCTCAAAATAATAAGAGCTATTTATGACAAACCCACAGCCAATATCATACTGAATGGGCAAAAACTGGAAGCATTCCATTTGAAAACTGGCACAAGACAAGGATGCCCTCTCTCACCATTCCTGTTCAACATAATATTGGAAGTTCTGGCCAGGGCAATCAGGCAAGAAAAAGAAATAAAGGATACTCAAGTAGGAAAAGAGAAAGTTAAATTGTCTCTATTTACAGATGACATGATTATGTATTTGGAAGACCCCATCACCTCAGCCCAAAATCTCCTTAAGCTGATAAGCAACTTCAGCAAAGTCTCAGGATACAAAATTGATATGCAAAACTCACAAGCATTTCTATACAACAATAAAAGGCAAACAGAGAGCCAAATCATGAGTGAACTCCCATTCACAATTGCTACAAAGAGAATAAAATATCTAGGAATACAACTAACAAGGGTTGCGAAGAGCCTTTTCAAGGATAGCTACTGCTCAAGGAAATGAGAAAGGATACAAATGGAAAAATATTCCATGCTTATGGTTAGGAAGAATCAATATCATGAAAATGGCCATACTGCCCAAAGTAATTTATAGATTCAGTGTTATCCTCATCAAGCTACCATTGACTTTACAGAGCTGGAAAAAACAAAATGAAAGAAAAAAAACCCTTAAATTTCATATGGAACCAACAAAGAGCCTGCATAGCCAAGACAATCCTAAGCAAAAAAAAAAAAAAACAAAAAAAACAAAAAACAAAGCTGGAGGCATCATGCCACCTGACTTCAAACTATGCTACAAGGCTATAGTAATCAAAACAGTATGGTACTTGTACCAAAACAGAGATGTAGACCAATGGAACAGAACAAAGGCCTCAGAAATAATGCCACACATCTACAGCCATCTGAACTTTGACAAACTTAACAAAAACAAGAAGATGCTGAAATACCAAAAGCAATGGCAACAAGAGCCAAAATAGATAAATGGGATCTAATTAAACTAAAGAGCTTTTACACAGCAAAAGAAACTATCATTAGAGTGAACAGGCAACCTACACAGTGGGAGAAAATTTTTGCAAACTACCCATCTGACAAAGGTCTAATATCCAGAATCTACAAAGAACTTAAACAAAGTTACAAGAAAAAAACAACCTCATCAAAAAATGGGTGAAGGATATGAACAGACCCCTCTCAAAAGGAGACATTTATACAGCCAACAAACAGTGCTGAGGTGGGTTGATCACCAGAGATCAGGAGCTCAAGACCAGCCTGAGCAACATGGTGAAACTCCAACTCTACTAAAAATACAAAAATTGCCTGGCTGTAATCTCAGCTACTCAGGAGGCTGAGGCAGGAGAATCATTTGAACCTGGGAGTTAGGGAGGATTCCCTCTTTTTCGCTCTTGTTGCCCAGGCTGGAGTAGCTGAGATTACAGGTGATCCATCCACCTTGGCCTCCTAAAGTGTTATATTGATTTTTAAAATTCTACCTCATTTGGTTCTGCTCTGATCTTTATTATTTCTTTTCCTTTGCTAATTTGGGGTTTGGTTTGTTCTTGTTTTTCTAATTCTTGTTAGAATAACAGGAATTAGAAAATAAATTTGCTCTTGCTTTTCTAATTCTTGTTAGAATAACAAGAATTAGAAAATAAATTTGCTCTTGCTTTTCTAATTCTTGTTAGAATAACAAGAATTAGAAAATAAATTTGACTTTCTTTCTACTTTCTTAATGTAGGCATTTATTGCTATAAACTTTTCTCTTAGCAATGTTTTTGCTGTATCCCACAGGTTTTGTTACATTGTCTTTTCATTTCCATTTGTTTCAAGAAATTTTTTTATTACCATCTTAATTTCTTCATTGACTAGGTGTCATTCAGGAGCATGTTATTTAATTTCTGTGTATTTGCCTACTTCCAAAGTTTTTCCTGGTTTTGATTTCTAGTTTTATTCCATTAAGATCAGAGAAGATGCTGGATACTATTTCAATTTTTAACCATTTGTTGAGAGAAATTTTTGAACCTCTAGGTGGCTTGCTTGGATGTTGGTAGTTGAAGCAGTGGACCTGGTGGGTGGGTTAGTTAGGTCCCTGTGCAACCTGTGTATCATGGGCCATAGCAGTAGCAGTGACAAGATAATACCTTGGGTCCTGAGCAGACTGTTTTGATGTTGGCAGTGGCTGTGGTGGGGCAGGTGGGCCAGTCTCCAGGCTCAGAGGTGGTGCTTGGAGGTAGGTGCCAGCTGAGGTGGTTGTAGCTGGGAGTTTAGACCCAACTTTAAGGACCCAGAAAGAGTGTTCAAGTGCCCAAGGTGGTGGATTGTTGGATGATCCCTAAGATCCTGGATTGTGTGCTCTGTCTCAGCGAGAAATGTGAAGCCAGGATTGACGTACTTGTGTTCAGGCTTCTCAATGCTGAGAGCACACACTAGCCATGGTGTGTGGGATAGAGTTGATTCTCAGGCTCCAGGCAGATAGCTAGGGTGATGGGCAGTAGGAGCAGTGCTGAAGCCATACCATCGGAGTGGATGGGGCTTGCCTCAGTGGCCATAGCCTGGGCCAGTATTCCTGTAATAATGTGCATATCCCTCTCTTGCCCCAGTTCTGGTGGGGCTCCTCCCAACCACCTAGGTGTAGGAGCCCTCTTCCAGCTTGCAACTAAGTTCCAGCAGCAGCTCGTTCCCCACTTGTGTCCCAGTTTCTGTCCTGGCAATGCTCGCTACATAGCACTGGCAACTGCAGCCCATGTCCCACTTGATTCTCAGCCTGTGCTGAGGAAGCCGATTCACAGCTCATGCCGCAGTCCCAGCAGCAACAGCCTGTGTTTCCCTAATGCCTCTATCCCCAGGACAACAGCCACAGAACATGAGTTTCCCTAATGCTGGGCCCTAGGACAAAGACTGTGACTGATAATGGCTCATTGCTGTAGTTGCTTGGGTCTCAGAAAGGGTGTGGGACCCAGCAGGAGCTTCCCTCCTGGTGAAGCGCCATCTCATGGTCTCCTGGTAGCTCCCTATATTAGTTTCAGAGCTTGGGAGGGTGGAGGGTCTATCCTGTGGTCAGTGTTACACAAATCCAGTGGGGATGTGGAATGCTGGAAGTCTTATCTCACAGCTGGGAAGTCTCTTCTGGCTCCCAGCTGATTCTGGCCAAGCAGACTGTCTCTTTTTCTTCTCCTTCCCTGCTTTTGGTGTTTCCTGTCAGTTTTCTGTTAAATTCCAGTGTTCTCTCTTGGATAATGAAGACATCTGTTGATGTGACTTGGGTCTTAGCTGATCAGTGCAAGGGACTTTGAAAGGATTCCTATAATAATATACACAATGAGAGATGAAATATTTACCAAAAGGAAATAGCAGTGCTGTTAGGAAGAGTAACGGGTGTTGCATGCTTTAGTCCTTTTAGTCTGCAATAACAAAATCCAATAAATCAGATAGCCTTATAAACAGCAGAAACTGTCTGTATACTGTTTTGGTTTTTGTAAGCAGAGGAGGGGAGCATAAAATACTTATAGACTGCCATCTTGAAGCTGAGATTCAAATTTTTTAAGGTCAAAAAGTTTAAGCCCTGTGTAATTTTAGCATTAAAGCCATAGTAGCGATCTATTAAAAGGCAAAAGACATTTTCTATTTTTATAAATACATTGTGGTAAACATATTTTATGTGATATTTTCAATAGCTAAATTTCAGTAGATTTATTATGCCAGTTCTTAGAGACTTTAACCTACACACAGCAATTATGCAAATTAATATTGCTTTGAGAATTGACCACTAATGTTGATCACATGGAGTAATCATTTAATAGGTACAGAAAAATGTGTCATTTTGAGAGTTTCAGCTGACTTATCAAGGCACTTGGTGTAATTTAATCCTTGTCAGCTGTAGATACATGGGGGCTGCTTTAAAGTAAGAAAATTTAAAAAGTGCCACAGTTTTAATGTTCATCTTATTACCTAAGCAAATGTTCTTTCTGGCATTCCAATTCAAATCTAGCTTTTTTTCTACTTTAAAACAAGATTATTGAGAACTATGAATAAGTGAAAATTAAGTTTATTATCCACATGGCCTCAAAGTTATCCTTAGAGGGCAGATAATGACTGTCTCAGTCTCTTTCTTCTCTTGGGGTGCTCAGGCTTGACTCGCCAGGACATGGTCTGATGGGTTGGAGGAAGAAGTCCTCATCTAAGACTGTGGAAGATGACAAATAAATCACTTGGGTTCACTGGTCCCAAGTAACAAAATGAAGCAGAGCTAAATTTAGCCAAAAAGAAATTTGTTGGAAGGCTGGAGAACTAGGCTTAATGGACTACATTTATTGGATACTTAATAGGTGAAAAGAGCTGTTCTCAGTACTTGAATTGTCTCATTAAATCTTTACCATAAGCCTGCGATGTGTGTTATTGTTCTTGTTTACAACTAAAGAAACAGAGGTATAGAGAATTAAGTAAATTGTTCAAGGTTACACAGTGAGTACAGTACAGGCCCAGGATAGGAATCAGGCTGCCCTGGGTGACTGTGCATAACTACAGTACTGTTCTGCCTGGGGGGAGCAGCTGGATCAAGCACACACCAGCCATTTTTAAGTCTGTGGAGCTCTCTGTCAAAGATTCAAACCTCACAAAAGACATCTATTGATGTGACTTGGGTCTTAGTTGATCAGTGCAAGGGACTTTGAAAGGATTCATATAATAATATGTGCAATGAGACACGGGCAGTTTCCCAAAAGGAAATGGCAATGCTGTTAGAAAGGGTAATGGATGATGCATGTTTTAGTCCTTTTAGTCTGCAATTACAAAATACAATAAATCAGATAGACTTATGAACAACAGAAATATATTTAGAGGCTGGGAAATTCTAGATGAAGGCAGATTTAATGTCTAGTGAAAGCCTACTTCCTGATTTATTTATGGCACATTCTTGTGCTGTCTTCATATAGTGGAAGAAGTGGCTGAGCTCCCTTGGCCCTCTTTTATAAGGTACTAATCTCATTCATGAGGGCTCTCTGCCCTTGTGCTATAATCACCTCCCAGAAGTCCTAGCACCTAATACCATCACCTTAGGGGGTTAGGATTTCAACATGGATTCTGAGAGTACAAAAATATTCAGACCATAACACTGGGTAATCCTCTAGAAATCAAATCCCTTCTACATCAGAGGACTAATACAACTAAAAACCAAATCTTATCTCCTGCAATAGGGAAGAGTCAAGAAGGTTATCAGCACCAAAGGAACTAAGAGGGGAGAAAGAAACTAAGATTTTTGTTGTTGTTGTTCTAAATTAGGAAGGTATAAACAAGCCTGAGATGAAGAGGATAAAGAGTTCCCTAAAATGTCAGACTGTAGCCTACTTTCATAATACATGCTTAGTTTATAAGCTATCAGTAATTTGAGGGAAACTGAACCCACACTATAAATTAGAATGGTACAGAGTTTACTCTCCATTTAATTTGAATACATAACCAACTATAAACCATATACAACAGTATCCAAGTAGTGATTAATTTATTTTTCCCTAGTTAAGAAAGTGCTGAAACCCTTAGCAAGGCATATTCTATTTTTCCCTAGTTTAAGTGCTGGGTAACATAGACATACTTGCTTATATCCTGTACCATCTTTTCTTTACAGAGGCTGAAATAAGAATAGATGCTACTTAGAAATGTCTGAAAAAATCCCCTGTAAAAAAAATGGCATCCTGCTCTTGGAGTTCAGCACTGGGCAATCAGGTAAACATTCCTTTTCTTAACAAGGCTTCATGATGTTTGGGGTATGCCATGCCATTCATTAACAGAGGCCCAGAGAAATCTTCAAATGGTGTGTGATCCAGCTGCTGTTTCTCTTAATTCTTTCAATTCAATATCTTAATGTTGCCAAGGGTAGCTTCAATGCAAAGATGAGAAAAGAGATGAGAATAGACAAGCTGAGAAAGGCCAAAAGGGGACAGGGAATACAGGGAACACTGGCTAGAAAACTTTCATGAAATTCTCACCTGATGAATGATTGCCTCCCTCTAAAAGAGAAATTTGCTTATAAGGTGTACTTGTGATAAATTCTTTATATTTAACCAAAATGTTTGATAAATTTTGTTTATAATTTTATACATTGTAAAATTATAGATTATCTTACAGAAAATGTGTTTTTGCTTATTTTTATTCTAATTTTAAGAATCCTAAGGGCAATTTTGGTTTTAAAATATCAAAGGAGGGTCATTTGTTATATTATTCTAATATAACAGTGCTATTTCCCATAATGATTATACATTTGAATAGCTAATAGTTAGATTTTCTAAATTAAAAATATATATAATATGATTTTCTGATTCTGGATGGACTTTACTAATTACATATAAGGTCACTTGTTTGTCAGCTTTGGCATAGACCCACTAACTTTTGTTGTACTTGACTGAAGTTGCTTTGTACCAGAGACAAAGAAAAGCAGGTTGTGAGTAAATATCATGATTTTTCTGCAGTGCAGTTCATTTGTTTAAATAAATTACTTTAAAAAGTGCATTTGTTTCTATGAACCTTGTTTGAGATGGAATATAGAGTGGCTTATTTGGGTATGATTCAATTTAAATTCTGCTATATTGCAAACAGCTCTGATTTTTCAATATTTTCAAAATTAATTTACGGAGACACTAGCTTTATGTTTGAATGTGGTAATCATAAAATTTTGACAAAATCGTCTAACATTTTAATACCTCTTGTGGGTAATATCAGCTCTTTTGTCCAGTTGAAAAAAACAATTAAGACAAACCACAAAGACAAGCAAGAAGGATGGGCAACAGCTGGGATTGTGTGTGGAGGGCAAAACACAAAGGGACAGCAAAGCCATGGGCTGATAGGAGGAGCTGCAGAATTTATTCTTAATGTCCTATCTCAAAATGATTTTTGAAAATAAATGAAACAAATTATGATGCTAGGGGAGGGTCAGTGGGAGTTGGGGAGAGATGGCATGGGGAGAAATGCCGGATATGGGTGATGGGGAGGAAGGCAGCAAATCACATTGCCATGTGTGTACACATGCAACAATCTTGCATGTTCTTCACATGTACCCCAAAACCTAAAATGCAAAAAAAAACCTCTTAAATAAAACTGATTTCAATTCCTAGGCAAAAAAAATATATATATTATGTTTATGAGTTTCTTATGGACAGAAACTGAGCTCTATTTGTCACTGTATCCAGTATGGCTTGCTAGTTTTTATCACATAATAGATAGATGATCAATAAATATGTATAATATTGTTTACTGATTCCATAAGACACATGTACAAATCAAACTCATGCCATTAAAGTTTTACTTCATATACATTTACATTCATATACACAGTCAGCTCTTTTGTGACTCAAATAGTGTGGTTTCTCACTTTCAGGGAATTAATATATCATTAAGAAAATAATAAACAGAGTAAAGATAATTCGTGGGGCAGTAGTCATTTAATATAATTTGTGAGAAAAACATAAAGGCTAAATACTATAAAAAATTAGATTGTTTTTGCATTTATAGGACATCTATGGCTCATGTCAGATGATTGCTGAACCAGCAGTTCATCCACAGTCTCACTTCTCATATTAAACTAGTTAAACCTACTCTATTATTAATATTGAAAGAATTTAACTGATACACTACTTTATTTGAATAAGCCATTTTTTTCCTTTTGCTTGATATCTAGTTCCTATACTGAAAAACGTTTTGCATTAAACAATGCAAAGTGTAAATGAAACAAAAAGGGAGGCTGTAACAATTGAGAATATAATGTGGGACACACAAAAGAGCTGTTTTGATCAATGATATATTTTTAAAAGATTAATGTCATTTTCCAGATCAAACTGTAACATAACTACTCTAAGATGTGGGTTGGAGCTTGAATTTCTTTAAGTTATATTGTTATAGCTTGTAAGTTTTATAAATTTTAATTATTAAATGTTACTTTTAAGAGCAATTTTAGAGTCACAGCAAAATTGAACAGATAGAACAAAGAGTTGCTATATATCTGGGTCCCTATGTCCTCAGTGAACAAAAAGTTTTATATCTACCTTACCAATCTGTAGACTTTTTATATCTTCTTTTTGTTTGATTGTATTAGGAAGGACTTCCAGTACAGTGTTGAAAACCAGTGATATGAAGGGATATCCTTGGCTTTTTCTTGATCTTAGCAAGAAAGCTTGAAGTCTCTCACCATTGATTTTGATGCTAGCTATACATCTTTGCAGATATTCTTTATCAAGTTGAAGATGTTCCCCACTATTCCTAGTTTGCTGAGAACTATCATGAATGGGTATTGGATTTTGCTAAATGCTTTTTTCTGTGTCTCTTCATATAACCATGTGAATTACCTTCTTTAGGCTATTGATATGACAGATTATATTTGTTGGTTTTTTTAAAAAATATTTTTAACATTGATTTTTGAATATTGAACCAGCATTGCATACCCGGGATAAATCCCACTTGGTCACAACATAGAATTCTTTACGTATACGTGTGTGTGTGTGTGTGTGTGTGTGTGTGTGTGTATTTGGATTCTATTTGCTAATACTTTGTTGAGAATTTTTACATCTATGTTCATGAGAGAAATTGGTCTTTAGCTTTCTTTTCTTGTAGGTTCTTTCTGTGGTTTAGATATTCTGGTAGTGCCTGCCTTGTAGAATGAATTAGGAAGCATTCCCTCTGCTTCTGTCATCTGAAAGACAATGCAGAGAATTAGTATAAAGTCTTTCTTCAAGGTTTAGTTGAATTCATTAAGGAATTTATCTGAGGTGATAAATTCCTTAATGAATAATTTATTTATTATTTTGATAAATAATTTATTTAAATAAAATAAAAATTTATTTATCTTTCAGTTTTAAAAGATTAATTTTTTATTCAATTTATTTAATAGATATTGTTTGCTATATGCTGAATGTTTGTGTCCCCCAACCCCAGATTTGTATGCTGAAATCCTAACCTCCAAGATATTGATACTGGGATATAAGGTCTTTGGAAAGCAACTAGGCCATAAGGGTAAAGGCCTTATTAATAGAGTTGGTGCTTTCATAAAAGAGACTTCAGAGAGATCCTTCTCTCCTTTTGCTGTTTGAAGTTACAGTGAGAAGGTGGTCATATAGACCCTCTTCAGATACCAGATCTGCTGGCACTTTGATCTTGGACTTTCCACCCCCTAGAACGGTTAGAATTTTTATTTGGAAGCCACCCAATCTGTGGTATTTTGTCACAAAAGTCTGAACAGACTAAGACATAGGCCTAGTCAGATCTTGTATAAATTTTGGAAGACTGTGTCTTTCAAGAATTTGTTCCATTTAATCTACGTTATCAGATATGTAGACATAGAGTTGTTTATTCTGTTCTTTTATTTTAATGTCCAGGGGATCTGTATTGAGGTTGCCGTTTTCATTTCTGATATTAGTGATTTAATTTTCTCTCTTCTTGTTTTAATTAGCCTGGCGAGAAGCTTATCAGTTTTATTAAACTTTTCAAAGATCTAGCTTTTGGTTTCCTTGATTTTTCTCATTGATTTTCTTTTTTTTTTTTTCAGTTTCATTGATTTATGATCTAATGTTTGTTATTTCTTTTCTTCTTACTTTGGACTTATTTGTTCTTCTTTGCCTAGATTTTTAAAGTAGAAGCTTAGATGTTTGATTTTAAATATTTCTTCTTTTCAAATATATGCATTCAACATTATAAATTTCCCTCTAAGCCCTGCTTTTGCTGTATACCACAAATTTTGATAAATTGTATTTCCATTTTCCTTGAGTTCATAATATTTAAAATTTCTATGGAGTTTTTTTTTTTTAACCTGTTTGTTATTTAGAAGTATGTTGTTTAATCGCCAAGTATTTTTGACTGTAATTGTTAACATTGGGTATCAAAACTTGGTTGGATTGAAGGATGCAAAGTATTGACTCTGGGTGTGTCTGTGAGGATGTTGCCAAAGGAGATTACTGTTTGAGTCAGTGGACTCCGGGAGGCAGATGCACCCTCAATCTGGGTGGGACCACCTAATCTGCCCCCAATGTGAACAGAAGGAAAAGTAGGCAGAGGAAAGTGGGGAGATTAGACTGGCTTTGCCTCGCAGCCTGCATCTTTCTCCTGTGTTGCTTGCTTCCTGCCCTTGAACATTGGACTCCAAGTTCTTCAGGTTTGGGTCTTGGACTGGCTTCCTTGCTCCTCAGCTTGCAAATGGCCTACTGTGGGACCCTGAACTTCAATAGTGTTTCTCAGTCCCTCCACCCCTTAAGTAGTACAGAATGGCCAGAGGGGGCTGGAATTTGGCATTTCTTTTCCTCCATGTGGAAATATAGAGGAAGCTAAATTTGGGCATTTCCTTTCCCCCATGTGAAAGGCTACAGCCAGCTGATGTAGGATGTTTTCCTTCCTCTAGGTGGGTTAAAGTCTGATAAAACCCTGCCAGGTTATGCGGTCATAAAATAGCTCTCCAGAGGGCAGCCCTTGTTAAGATGAACAGAATACTCAGAGGTATTTCAAAATGGTTTCTTGAAATGGATAGGATAATAGTACTGCCTAATAAAGTCATTGTAAGGATTAAATATGTTGATATATTTAAGAATAATGACTGCTACATAATAAGTTCTAATAGCTGATAGACTTAGATTTTCAATTACCTCCTTACTAGTTAATTAACTGCTTATGTACTTTCCTGTATGGTTGTACCATTTCACAATTAACAAAGTTGATTGTGGGAAACTGAGAGTCTGCGAATTATATTATTGTATTGGTCATTGCAAAAGCCATTTTGTTGTATACAAATAATGTGAGTAAATTTAATAAGTGCTAGTAACATGACAGCACAATCTCAGATATTCTTCTTAATAAAATTAAATAACTCTTGGCTTATGTATTGACCTAGAACTATTGGCCTGGATTAAAAATCTGTTTTTACTATTTCTACCTCAGTGAGATATGCAATTTAGAGAATACTTGTTTTTATTTCAAAGAAAATATACAAACAATAGTGTGTGTGTGTGTGTGTGTGTGTGTGTGTGTGTGTGTGCATTTATACAAATATAAAAATAGAGAACAAAGTAAGTACTGGGATAAATAGCAGCGGAATAATTGAGAGTTAGCCAATTTACTTATGTAATTCACTTCATCATAAGCCAAAATATATTAAGTCAGTATGTTCCTGAGCTATTCCTTCAAAGATGATAAAAGATGGTTTTTGGAAGGACTGAGACTGTAGCAAGACATGTAACTTTCTTCACAAATTTCATTGCTATCAGACTCTACTCTGGTATACGTGAATATTAAAAGACATTTGGAAAAAAGAATAACACTATCACATTAGGGGGAATGGAGATAGCAAACCACCATGGCATGTGTGTACTTATGCAACAATTCTGCAAGATCTGCATATGTACCCCAGATCTTAAAGTACAATAAAAAAAAGACTACCACATTAATAATGCTACTAATTTTAGTAGAAAGTGCTCCTCCCAGCCAACATTGAAAGCCTTTGAATCATCAAAACACATGTGCTGGATACCCAGGTATGCTATCCCAGTTTTCAAAAAGAGAGGAATATTTAGCTCAATGAGATTTGAATGTGAGAGTTGAAAGAGGAAATAACTCCCGAAGGAATAAGGTGGATTTACTAAGAAGGCACACTTTGATGAAATGTATTTCTTTCTGTGAGGTTGTTTCTCATGGTAGTGTAAGTAATATAGCAAATTATAATGTCAATGACAAATTGACAAATTTTAAATATCGTATCCCATGGAAAAATCTATGTATAGTACTTGGTAGGAAATTAAGTGAATTCTTAATCAGTGGAACCGCTGCACTTGAAGGGTCCTACTGATTATATTGTCATCAGACTGCAGGACATAGTTGTCTGGTGGTATGCTGTTGAGTTTATTTTATTAATACCACTGACTTGAATGTTGACATAGAAATAATTCTTACTAAATTTGTAGACAGCGTGAAGCTGGGAGTATAATAAATATATTTAGTGACAGAATCATCATTTAAAATGATCTCTATAAGTTGCAAAACAGTTATTTAACTAGATGAAGCTTACTTGGAAAAAAAACTGAAGTACTACATTTAACTTTTTTAGGAAAAACACTATCCTTATTTTATACAGAAAAATTTTGTCTATAAAGTCAATATCAACCAAGTTTTGTTTACTAAATAAATATTTATTACATACCTATATATGCTTACCCTTTTATTTTACTTTAAGTTCTGGGGTACATTTGCAGATCATGCAGGATTATTACATTGCTATACACGTGCCACGGTGGTTTACTGCCTCCATCCCCCGTCACATACATTAGATATTTCTCCTAATGTTATCTCTCCCCAATCTCTCCACTCCCTGCTATCTCTGCCCTAGTCCCCCTACCCCCCAGCAGACCCCAGTGTGTGCTGTTCCCCTCCCTGTGTCCATGTGTTCTCATTGTTCAACACCCACTTATGGTGAGAACATGCAGTGTTTGGTTTTCCGTTCTTGTGTCAGTTTGCTGAGAAAGATGGTTTCCAGATTTATCCATGTCCCTAAAACGGACATCAACTCATTTCTTTTGTGACTGCATAGTATTCCGTGGTGTATATGTGCCACATTTTCTTTATCTAGTCTGTCATTGATGGGCATTTGGGTCGGTTCCAATTCTTTGCTATTGTAAACAGTGCCACAATGAACATACATGTGCATGTGTCTTTACAATAGACCGATTTATAATCCTTTGGTTATACACCCAGTAATGGGTTTGCTGGGTCAAATGGTATTTCTATTTCTAGATCCTTGAGGAATCACCACACTGTCTTCCACAATAGAAGAACTAATTTACACTCCCACCAACATGTAAAAGCATTTCTATTTCTCCATATCGTTTCCAGCATCTGTTGTCTTCAGATTTTTTAATGATTGCCATTTAAACTGGTGTGAGATGGTATCTTAATGTGATTTTGATTTGCACTTCTCTAATGACCAGTGAAGATGACCATTTTTTCATGTTTCTTGGCTACATAAATGTCTTCTTTTGAAAAGTGTTCATATCTTTCACCCACATTTTGATGGGGTTATATATATATATATATATATATATATATATATATATATTTGTTTAAGTCCATTGTAGATTCTGGATATTAGCTCTTTGTCAGATGGGTAGCTTGCAGATTTTTCTTCCCATTCTTTTGGTGGCCAGTTCCCTCTAATGATTGTTTCTTTTTCTGTGCACAAGCTCTTAAGTTTAATTAAATCCCATTTGTCTATTTTGGCTTTTGTTGCCAATGCTTTTTGTGTTGTAGTCATGAAGTCCTTGCCTATGCCTAGGTCCTGAATGGTATTGCCTAGGTTTTCTTCTAGGGTTTTTATGGGGTTAGGTCTTATGCTTACATTTTTAATCCATCTGGAGTTAATTTTTGTATACAGTGTAAGGTAGGGGTCCAGTTTCAGCTTTCTGCACGTGGCTAGCCAGTTTTCCCAATGCCATTTATTAAATAGGTAATCCTTTCCCCATTGCCTGCTTTTGTCAGGTTTATTACAGATCAGATAGTTGTAGATGGGTGGTGTTGTTTCTGGGACCTCTGTTATGTTCCATTGGTCTATATCTCTGTTTTGGTACCAGTACCATGCTGTTTTGATTACTGTAGACTTGTAGTATAGTTTGAAGTCAGGTAGCATGATGCCTCCAGCTTTGTTCTTTTTGCTTACGATTGTCTTGGCTATGCAGGCTCTCTTTTGGTTCCATATGCAGTTTAAGGTGGTTTTTCCCATTTCTGTGAAGAAGATCAATGATAGTTTGATGGGGATAGCATTGAATCTATAAATTCCATCTGTTTGTGTCCTCTCTTATTTCCTTGTGCAGTGGTTTGTAGTTCTCCTTGAAGGGGTCCTTCACATTCTTTGTTAGTTGTATTACTAGGTATTTTATTCTCTTTAATCACTCATGATTTGGCTCTCTGTTTGTCTGTTATTGGTGTACAGGCATGCTTGTGATTTTTGTATATTGATTTAATATTCTGAGAGTTTGCTGAAGTTGCTTATTAGCTTAAGAAGATTTTGGGCTGAGATGATGGGGTCTTCCAAATATACAATCATATCATCTGTAAATAGAGACAATTTAACTTCCTCTTTTCCTAATTGAATACCCTTTATTTCTTTTTCGTGCCTGATTACTCTGGCTAGCAATTCCAATAATATATTAAATAGGAATGATGAAAGGGGTACCCTTGTCTAGTGCCAATTTTCAAAGGGAATTCTTCCAGTTTTTGCCCATTCAGTGTGATATTTGCTGTGGGTTTGTCATAAATAGCTTTTATTATTTTGAGATACGTTCCATTGATACCTAGTTTATTAAGAGTTTTTAGCATAAAGGCTGTTGAATTTTGTCAAAGGCCTTCTCTGCATCTATTGAGATAATCATGTGGTTTTTGTATTTGTTTCTGTTTATGTGGTGGATTGCATTTGTAGACTTACGTGTGTTGAACCAGCCTTGAATCCCCAGGATGAAGCCTACTTGATCATGATGGATAAGCTTTTTGTTGTACTGTTGCAATCAGTTTGCCTGTATTTTATTGAAGATTTTTGCATCTATGTTCATCATGGATGTTGGCCCGAAATTTCCTTTTATAGTTGTGTCTCTGCCAGGTTTTGGTATCAGGATGATGTTGGTCTCATAAAATGAATTGGGGTGGATTCCCTCTTTTTGTATTGTTTGGAATAATTTCAGAAGGAATGGTACCTGCTCTTCTTTGTACTTCTGGTAGAATTTGGCTGTGAATCAGTCTGGGCCTGAACTTTTTTTGGTTGGTAGGCTATTAATTGCTGCCTCTATTTGTTGGTCTATTCAGGAATTCAACTTCTTCCTGTTTTAGTCTTGGGATGGTATAAGTGTCCAGGAATTTATCTATTTCTTCTAGATTTACTGGCTTATGTACACAGAGTTGTTTGTAATAATCTCTGATGGTAGTTTGTATTTCTGTGGAATCAGTGGTGATATCCTTTATCATTTTTTTTATTCCATCTATTTGATTCTTTTCTCTCTTCTTTTTTATTAGTCTGGCTAGTGGTCTGTCTATTTTGTTGATCTTTTCAAAAAACCAGCTCCTGGATTTGTTGATTTTTTTGAACTGTTTTTTGTGTTTCTTTCTTCTTCAGTTCTGCTCTGATCTTAGTTATTTATTGTCTTCTGTTAGCTTTTGAATTGGTTTGATCTTACTCCTATAGCTCTTTTAATTTTGATGATAGGGCGTCAATTTTAGACATTTGCTTGCTTCTCATATGGGCATTTAGTGCTATAAATTACCCTCTGGACACTGCTTTAAATGTATCCCAGACATTCGGGTACATTGTATCTTCATTCTCACTGGTTTTGAAGAACATCTTTATTTCTGCCTTAATTTCATTATTTATCCAGTAGTCATTCAGGAGCAGGTTGTTCAGTTTCCATGTAGTTGTAAGATTTTGAGTGAGTTTCTTAGTCTTGAGATCTAATTTGATTGCACTTTGGTCTGAGAGACTGGTTGTTATGATTTCTGTTCTTTTGCATTTACTGAGGAGTGATTTAGTTCCAATTATATGGTCAATTTTAGAGTAAATGTGATGTGGTGCCGAGAAGAATGTATATTCCGTGGATTTGGGGTAGAGAGTTCTATAGATGTCTGTTAGGTACACTTGGTCCAGATCTGAGTTTAATTCCTGGATATCCTTGTTAATTTTCTGTCTCATTGATATGTCTAATAGTGAGACTGGAGTGTTAAAGTTTCCCACTATTATTGTGTGGGAGTCTAAGTCTCTTTGTAGGTCATTAAGAACTTGCTTTATGTTTCTGGATGCTCCTGTATTGGGTGCATACATATTTAGAATAGTTAACTTTTCTCGTTGCAATTGATCCCTTTATCGTTATGTAATGCCTTTCTGTTTCTCCTTTGATCTTTGTTGATTTAAAGTCCATTTTGTCAGAGATGAGGATTGCAACCCCTGCTTTTTTTTGCTTTCCATTTGCTTGGTAAACTATCTTCCATCCCTTTAATTTGAGTCTATGTGTGTCTTTGCACATGAGATGGGTCTCCTGAATACAGCACATGGATGAGTCTTGATTTTTTAGTCAAACTTATCCAGTTTGCCTGTCTGTGTCTTTTTATTCAGGCATTTAGTCTGTTTACATTTAAGGTTAATATTGTTATGTCTGTATTTGATTCTTTCATTTTGATACTAGCTGGTTGTTTTGCCAGTTAGTTGACACAGTTTCTTCACTGTGTCAATGTTTTATACCATTTGGTATGTTTTCGCAGTGGTTGATAGTGGTCGTTCCTTTCCATGTATAGTGCTTACTTCAGGAGCTCTTGTAGGCAGGCCTGGTGGTGATGAAATCTCTCAGCTATTGCTTATCCATAAAGGATTTTATTTCTCCTTTACTTATAAAGCTTAGTTTGGCTGGATATGAAATTCTGGGTTGAAAGTTCTTTTCTTTAAGGATGTTGAATATTGGCACCAACTCTCTTCTGGCTATAGATTTTATGCCGAGAGATCCACTGTGAGTTTGTTGGGCTTCCCTTTGTGGGTGACCTGATCTTTCTCTCAGGCTGCCCTTAGCTATTTTTCCTTCATTTCAACCCTGGTGAATCTGACGATTATGCACCTTGGTGGTGTTCTTCTTGAGGAATATCTTTGTGGTGTTCTCTGTATTTCCTGGATTTAAATGTTGGCCTGCCTTGCTAGGTTGGTAAAGTTCTCCTGGATGATACCCTGAAGAATGTTTTCCAGCTTGGATTCATTCTCCCCGTCACATTCAGGTACACCGATGAAATGTAGATTAGGTCTTTCCACATAATCCCATATTTCTTGGAGGCTTTGTTAATTTATTTTCACCCTTTTTTTCTCTAATCTTGCCTTCTCATTTTTTTTATTGAGTTAATCTTCAATCTCTGATATTGTTTCTTCTCCTTGATCGATTTGGGTATTCAAACTTGTGTATGCTTCACGAAGTTCTTGTGTTATGTTTTTCAGCTCCATTAAGTCATTTATGTTCTTCTCTAAGTTAGTATTCTAGTTAGCATCTCATGTAACCTTTTTTCCAAGTTCTTAGTTTCTTTGCATTAGGTTAGAACATGTTCCTTTAGCTCAGAGAATTTTGTTGTTAACCACCTTCTGAAAGCTGCTTCTGTCAATTTGTCAAACTCATTCTCCATCCAGTTTTGTTCTGTTGCTGGTGAGGAGTTGTGATCCCTTGGAGGAGCAGAGGTGTTCTGGTTTTTGGTGATTTCATCCTTTTTTTGCTAGTTTCTTTCCATCTTTGTGGATTTATTTACCTTTGGTCTTTGAAGTTGGTGACTTTCAGATGGGGTCTCCGAGTGGATGTCCTTTCTGTTGTTGTTGAAGCTACTTCTCTCTATTTTTTAGTTTTCCTTCTAACAGTCAGGTCTCTCTGCTACAGGCCTGCTGGAGGTCCACTCCACACCCTGCTTGTCTGGTAATCACTCTTGGGGGCTGCAGAAGAGTAAGGTTGCTGCTTGTTTCTTCTTCTGGTATCTTTGTCCCAGAAGAGTACCTGTCAGATGTCAGCCAGAGCTTTCGTTTATGAGGTGCCTCTTTGGATATATGGGGGACAGGGAGCCACCTGAGGAGGCAATCTGTTTCTTATCAGAGCTCAAGTGCTGTGCTGGGGGCTTTGTTGTTCCATTCAGAGCTGCTGGGCAGGGACATTAAAGTTTGCTGCAGCAGGCCTCACAACCGCCTCTTTTCTCAGGTGCTCTGTCGGGGAAGGTAGGTCTTTATTTTTAAGTCCCTGATGTGCTGCTACCTTTTTTCAGAGATGCCCTGCCCAGCAAGGAGGGCGTCTCTTCACAGTCTACCTGTAGAGGCACTGTTGAACTGCCATGGGCTCTGTCCATCTGTTGTATAAACGTCCTAGTGGTTTTGTTTACAGAGGTAAGGTTAGAACTGCCACGGTAATGGTAGACTGCTTCAGTAATGACAGACTGCTTTGGTAATGGTGGATGCCCTTCCCTCCACAGAGCTCGACCATCCCGGATTGAGCTCAAACTGCTGAGCTCACTGCAAAACTCTCAAGCCAGTGCATTTCAGATTGCTGGTCTTTGCAGGGGTGAAACCCGATGAGCCAGATCACCTAGCTCCCTGCCTTCAGCCCCCTCCTTTTCAGGAAAATGTGTGGCTCTGTCTCACAGGTGTTCTGGGTACCAGTTAAAATGACCTCCCAGATTTGTGCAGGTTTTTGTGCTGGAAACCTGTGGTGCTAGTTGACTGATGTGATCGCCTGGTCTGTGGGTCATAAAGACTGTGGGAAAAGTGCAGTATCTGGACTGGAGTGCCAGAGTTTCTAGAAAAGCCCCTGATGACTTCTGTTGGTTAGGAGCAGGGGGGCAGGGGAGGTCCTCCAGTTCGTTCACTTCCCAGTGAGTTAGGGTCCCACCCTCCCTCTGCTCACCCTCCTTGGGTTACACACAGTGTCCAACTAGTCCCACTGAGATGCACCTGGTACCTTGGTTGGAAATGTGGCTATCACTCACCCTCTGCATCGCTCTTGCTGGGAACTGTGCTCCAGAGCTGTTTCTATTTGGCCATTTTGGCAAACCTATGTACTTACCTTTTAAAGTCTTTTATGGATTTACTTTTTGATTAATTTTTCTTTTTTGGTTAAATTATTCCTGTTACTATGTGTTCAATTCTCTGAACTCACTCTGAGATTGACATGCACAAGTTAGGGTTCATAGAATGGGGGAAGATTCTGATAATTTATAAAACATGATGTAAAATTCTGAGAGGATGACTTGGAAAAAAGGTTCATGCAAAAGTAATTGAGAGTTTTGCTATTACTTTTAATATGAAGTGTTACTAATTCTACAATGGACTGGAAATAAAATGGATTTATTTGTGGCTCCAGTGGGAAGGATCGGGACCAAAGGACAGGAGTTACACAGAAATAAATTTTAACTCAACATAAGAATAACCTTTACTTATAAGGAGTTCCTGGAAAATGGAATGTGTTGCTTTGCTGAGATTTTTTAAACACTGGGAAATGTTCAAAGAGAGATATAATGTCCAGTTGTAATGAATGTTGATGATAGGATTGATGCACAGGTTTAATTTGCTTTCTAACATTCATATTTACTATGTCCACCTTAACTTTTAGAATTATCTTCTTTTGGCAAAACCTGTATAATTCTTTTCAACCGAAAACAAGAGTCATCTGTAATGCTTCCTCTTGGCTCCCCAAATATTTTGGCTGCTCTCCTGGTTTCAATCAGATTGTAAAATATAAATGCCCAGATAATGCACCTGCAGTTTCTTAAATTACTATTTTTGAATGTGGTTTTTATTTTTCTCTTATATAATTTGAGCTTTGAAAATTTCTGGTAATGGTTTATAATGACCTGAAGATTTTCACATTTTATATTAATTTTACAGTATGTAAATTTTGATAGAATTAAATTACAGATAGCATTAAAATATTTTCTAGTACATGATATAAATATTTTAAAGAAGTATTTCGCTGGTATTTTTGTGGAAAATTCTACACTAACAAGTCAATTCCTTTTCTTGCCTACATGTATTTTTTCCATTTTTTTAATATATGTACATATATATATATATGTATATGTATATATTACATTGATGTTATATTAGCCCTGCCATCTCTGTTACAATTATTTTAGCATTTATTGAACTGCATATTTTTAATGGGTGGAATAAGTAAATGCAGTTATCTTAGCATGATCAAACACATAGGCAAGTCTTAACATAGTCTGCTTGCTCAGTTCTCTTTAAGCTGGATCCATGGGAAGGCTTTTGAGAGCACAGAAATCTATTTATGTATTTAGGGCATATGAATTTTACACAATAACATCACATATGCAAAAAATGTAATGTTCTTTATTGCTCCATATCTGGACTTGAGTTAGTGTATAAGCCCATATTTCTGCTTCATAGCAGAAAACTTAAACTCACAAAGTCAAGACAATGTAGTCAGTTTTCGTTCAAACCTTGTATCCTTTAGATAAAATCAAGATTCCTTTCTTCTCTTTCTTTGCTAACCTCTTAAGTGATGTAAGAATCTTGAAGGCTGATGTAACAACTGACTTTTCTGCTCTTGGATCCGTGAAATTATTTATCAATTTTTGCATATAAAATATTTTTATCTTGATAATTATTAAGCTTTATCTTTTATTTGTTCGCTATCTACACCAGTATCTTCATTCAAGTTAAGTGTGATGCACCTAAAATCTTTCAAGGGCTTTCTTATTTTTCTTGGGAGGAAGACAAATGTCCTTAACAGAATGCTTACTATATATTTAACAGTTCATGACTGAGCTGTTTACAATGAACAAAATTTAAATAACATCTAAGTATAGCATGGCATACCTT
Source organism: Cebus imitator (assembly GCF_001604975.1). Classification (NCBI taxonomy): domain Eukaryota; kingdom Metazoa; phylum Chordata; class Mammalia; order Primates; family Cebidae; genus Cebus; species Cebus imitator. The sequence goes on along the minus strand of NW_016107678.1, from coordinate 1,387,900 downwards.
GACAAATTAGAAGAGATCAGATATCATGGTACAAGGACATGGGGCCAGCTGGTGGGTGATCTAGTTTAGCTTCAACTGCAAGCTCCATGTGGCTTCTCCTACCTAATCCTGCAGAGAAAGTAGCTCTAACAGAGAGAATACAGATGCAAAGGCAATCTAAACAGAGCACCAAATGTTACAGAGAGAAAGAACTCCCACACCAAAAAGGTACTCATGAGATTTCCAAGTAAAATTAACAGCCAGAAACCTTCATGATCTATTAGGAGAAGGTAAACATTATGTTGAAATCAATGGACAAACAGCATATTTTTATGTTTTGAGGAAGTACATTTGCTGGACCCTCCCTCTTGTTATATTTATTTTGAATCACCATAACCATGGTCCATACCCCTCTGTAGCTCTCATTCTCATGTGTTTCACACATATCACTTAATATGAATGCATCTCAGTCAAAATATTTGGTATTCCATATATACTTGTGTATGTACATGATTTTATTTAGATAAATATTAGGCTACAGATCTTACTTTCTGTTTCTATGCAATCTCACTTGCAATAGTTGTTGCTGTTTTTACTGCTATATCTTTGCTGCTGGCAGCTGAATATTATGTATACATAGTGTATATAGTATGTACCTACCAAATTTGACGTATTCATTTCCCTGGAAATGACCAATTGGACTGTCCATAACTTCCTATGACCACAATGTACACTGAGATAGATGTTCTCACATGTTTTTCAAGGACCACAGGAGAATTTCCTTAGAATACAGACATAGTAAAAAATGAAACTACTGGATTATGTTACACAGACACCTACTCTAATTGATTTTCTTGAGCTGGATTGCTCTGGAGAATGGCTACCACAGTTTGTTCCTATTAATGATGGTCTAGATTTTTCCACACATCAGTTCTTTGTCAATACTTGGGGTTAGCTCACTTTTTTTTTTAACAATATGATTGAAGTGCAATTGTGTCGTATTGATGTTTTAATATACATTTACTGATTACTTGTGTTATTAAACATCTTTATATACTTACAAACCATTCGAGTTTCTCCTTTTAGTAATTGACTTTTTATATCTGTTGAACATTTACTTTTGGGTTTCTTTTTTTTCTTATCTATTTCACTTAATTATTTGTATACCATAGGTAAAACAATCAGCTATTAGTTTGGGAAATTATAAACAACTTTCCCAGTGTGTCTTTTGTCTGCTATAGTTATCTATATAACCTTTCTTTGAAAAGAGTAATTCTTATTTTTATTGATGTAATCAAACATCAATTGTTAAATTTATGCTTTTATACTTTGGATTTAGGAAAGCCTTATGTTTAGATAATGATGATATTCTTCTATATTATTTCTTATTAATACTATATTTTATCATTTTTCATTTAAGTTTTTAATCAAATGGGAGTTATATATGATATGAGGAGGCAAACAAACTTTATTTTCTTCTTTAGTAATCCTTTCCCCAAAATAATCTGCTAAACAAATCATCATTTTCTTACTAATTTTTAGTGTCATTTCTATTATGTATTAATTGCCCACACATATAAGTGTGTTGTTTTAGTGTGACGTTCTCCAAAGACAGTTCTTAGCCAAGCATTTGATTGCACATCGTTTATTTGGAATGTAGCTACTGTAAATGAGTATCTCTATTTTTCTAAGAGATAGTTTATTTTTTTCTTTCTTATAATTTTTAAAAAGATGCTAAATCTGTGGAACATTTCACAAATTAGTGTGTCACCCTTGTGCAGAGGCCATGCTAATCTTCTCTGTGTCGTTCCAATTTTAGGCAAGCACTATTTTTTTTTCTCTTCTTTTCTCTTTCCTCCTTTTTTCCACTTCCTGCTTAGTTCTTTAGAAATGCAATTATAATTTTTCACCTCTCCTTTACCAGATACTCCCTACAGGGAGAGCTTATCTAACTACATGCTTAGGAGCTCCAGAACAGGACTCCCTTCCAAGAGGAGATTGCCTCAAGAGACAACAGTCAATTTGCAACACAAAATATGCCCACTATGAAACTCTCTCTCACCTGGAGATTTTTGGTCACTTTTACAACCTAATTGCAGCAGTGGTCGCCAGCTTGACTACCCAGTAGACAAGGCACTGAAGCAAGTTATGTGAACTCCCATCTCTCCCGCACACCTTTCATGCAAAGACTCCTTATAAAAATGCCTGCTTTGTACTCCAAAAGCAAAGCAGTACTCTTAAAGCAGGAAGCCAGTACTTATTCCCCTAAACTAGCTTGGGAATAAAAGTCACTTTCTTTATACCAGACTTGCTCTTATTAATTGGACTCTGCAAATTTTGAGCAACTGAACCTGCATTTCATTTATAGTACTACTTTAATCCCAGTGGTAAACTCTGGGAGCCAGAGTAAATACAGTAATTGGTGCACCCAGAGTAAGGAATCCAGGGGTGTATATACACCAAACCACTGCAATGCTGATAAATGGTTAACAACTGCCTTTCAGGAAACAAACAGTTCATAGTACTTGTGATATCTGCAGTGTCAATATCCTCACCAGGCAGAATTGCAAACTGCTGAGTGATTTCAACTAGCTTGCAAAGTTCTTGAAATTTTAACACTTGATTCTCTTGAGCTGGAAGAAGCCAGCCCCAGCCCAACACTGAAAACCTAATCAATAGTTATTTGTTGAGGGCTGTTCCTGAAGACTGTTAAGTCTTAGGCACTTGGAGACATCTGTGTAGGTGGCAAAAAGTCTCCAGTGACAAGAGAAAATCTCCAGGGAAAATAAATACAGGTGCTGGCAGTTGGAGAACTAGCACATGAGGGGAGACATAGAATGTACGAAGAGTATCGGCTGCATGGACTGGTCTCTGGAATAGAATACAAAATATTTTGTATCCACCTCTGTCTCTTATCAGAATTTTTAGTATGCCTTAACATTTTTTAGGGCTCGTTCTTTATTTGTTATTCTTTTATAAAATTTCTTATTTATAGATCCTTTTTCTTGAAATTCTGATTGCATTGGATATGTAGATTAATTGGGAGAAAAGTAGGATACCTCTTTAAAATTTTAGTCATCTTATAACTGAGCCTTTATTATAAAGATCACAAGATGTTTGTTTTACTTATGTTTTTATTTTTCCTTGTTTTCTTCCTTCGTGTGTGCTTGCTTGCACATATTCAGTAGTCAGTATTTACTAGTAATCAATTAACTTCGTATCCTAATTCTTCCGTCTTCCCACAAGATTGATGAACTTGTTTTTCATTTAAAGAACAATGATTTTTAGGTTATGCAGACCTCCTTGATGGTGCCCAGAAGTTTGATTAGGCTGAGGGATGCAAATACCTTTGATCACGGGAGGACCCTACCTTCCCTATACCTACTCTATTCTTTAAAGCCCCCAGTTATGTTCAAAGGCAGGTCAGATTTGAGGGTTTGTCTCTCCTGCTCCCAAGCTTAGGCCAAATCAAATAAATCTTTCTCTGCTCCTAAGTGTTGATGTGTCAGTGTTTGGCTTACTTACAGTGCATTGAGTATATGAACCTAAATTTTGGGGTTCAGTTTATTTGTCCAATTACTCAAATCTTTTTATGTTCTGTGGTAAGTTCAATGCTATTTTCTATCAAACCTGTAATCATTCATTCATATTTTAATTTCTAGATAATTCATGGGATTTGATGCTATTGTGAATGGTGTCATTTCTATCACATTATCTAGTTAGTTATTGCTGGTATAGAGTTTTCTTGTTGACACTATTGAGCTTTCTGTGTACACCATCAGAATTTAAACCTTGTGGTCACAAAACCCCTTTATAATCTTAACATTTACTGATGATCTCAAAATTATTAATCCCAAAGATTCTGATGAGCTTTCATTTATGTATGGTGATATTTATTGTATTAAAAATTAAAATTGGCTGGGCATGGTGGCTCATGCCTATAATCCCAGCACTTTGGGAGGCTGAGGAGGGCAGATCCTGAGGTCAAGAGATTGAGACCATCCTGGCCAACATGGTGAAACCTTGCCTCTACTAAAAATACAAAAATTTGCTGGATGCGGTGGCATGCACCTGTAGTCCCAGCTACTCGGGAGGCTGAAGCAGAATGGCTTGAACCTGGGCGGCAAAGGCTGTGGTGAGCCGAGATTAAGCCACTGCACTCTAGCCTGGGCGACAGAGCAAGGCTCTGTCTCAAAATAATAATTAATAATAATAATAAAAGAAAATTTTAAACTATTTAATATGTCATTAGAAGTTAATGTAAATAACATTTTACTAATGAAAAATAACTATATATTTCCAAAATAAAAATATATTAAAAAGAATTGAATTTTTTAGCTTTATGCAAAGCCTTTAAGGTTTTGCATAGTAGAAACTGCTAAATTTTTACATATGCTTTTTATTTTAGTCTGTTGCCATGTTACATGGCATATAGCTTCTGAAATCACTGTACAATCATAAGAAAATAAAAGTGAAAAGGACAAAAACAACTTAGTATTATGAAAATAGTCCTGACCTTGTGAACTCTAAAAGGGTCTTAGGAACCCTCAAAATCTTCAGACTACATTTGAGAACTGCTAATGTAGATGACTTTATCATTTATAATTATTTACATATTCAAATATGTTGTCTATTATTTATTTTCTTTATTTTCTCATGTTGACCAAGATTTCTGGTTTTAGGTTGTTCTCAGTTTTGTCAAGGGTTTTCCAACATTAGCACAATGTTCAATTTTTAAATTAATTATTACCTTAGCAGTTCTCTAATTCAATAATTTATGCTGCAATTATGAAATTAATTTTTTATTCCTGTTTCTTTGGATTTGCTCTATCCTTTTTCCAGTTGTGTTAATTGAACTCATAATGTTTTATTATTACTCTTTTTACTGTTTTGATTGATATGTTTAAAGCTATAAATTTCCTCTTGGTACTGCACTAACAGTGTACTATAAACTTTAATGTAGTGCTTTGCTCATGGGTGACTCATTAATACATTTATACTTCTCCAGACCAAAGGATTTGTTGTTGTTAGTTACATTTATTTAATTATGGCCAGAGAACATAAACTTTATATTCTTAATTGTTAGAAATTTATAGCGATTTGGTTATAGGTTAGAATTTAAAAGCATATGTATTATTTATTATTGAGTATAATGTTCTTGATAAGCTTTTAATATTTCTTTTTATCCTAAAAACAAAAAGATTACTTATTATTACTATTACTACTTAATAATAGATTCCCATCATACTGATTCTTCATGATCCACTGTACCTCTTTAAAGGGTGATTCAGTGATAGCAGATGTTACCCTTTGAATGCTGACAGAATATATTTTGCACTACAAAAGAAGAAATCCAAGCTTGTGAATTTGGAAGTTTATGTAGAAATTGATATGCACATAACACTCTCTTCTCTAAAGTAAATAAATTTTCTCTGAGAAGAAAAAACGTGAAGATTCCTGCCCCTATTATGCTAGCACTTGGCACTCGAGAAGAAAAGTTTTATTGCCCTTTGAATGGAAGCAGATGGCTCCAGGTCTGACACTTGGTATGTGAGAAAATGGATCTGGGGAAAGAAAAGAAACGTTTTTTTTTTTTTAAATGACATTTCAGTTTTCTTTGCTTAGAAATCCTAGCTGTACAGAAACATGAAAATATTCATATTGTGTCTCAGAACTGCTATAATTCTTTTGTTCAGGCTTATTGTGTTTAAAAAATCTTCTAGATCTTTGCTTATATTTATATTCCTTATGCATTAGACTCAGGTTTTTTGTAAAAAAATTTCAGCATAATTTTTGGTTTATTTACTCACAGCTTTATTTAAGTTATTAAAAAATCAGTGTTGAGGCTATGTTGATAGGAGCATATGTGTTTGTGATATTGCATTTTTTAAATCTATTGTTCTTTTACAGATACATGATATCTTTTGTTTTACCTTGTGAATTTTCCTTGGTGAATTCTACTTTGCCTGTTATTAAAGTTTTCATCTGGCTTCTTTTTGTTTTTTGTTTGTTTGATACATTTATTTTCATCCACCTACATTCAAAATTTCTACATTCATTAAGTTTGCCTTTTACAGAAAACATATTTCCAGGTCTTTATTTTCTTATTTATTTTGTATCAAGCCTTATATTCTTGTCTTTTAACTGATATATTTAATACATATATATTACTAATACATATCATACATACGTTTAATACATATAAGTAGTACTACATTAGGACTTTTTTGCCATCTTATTTCATATTAACATTTTCTATTTCTGTATTTCTATTTTGCTTCTTTTTGTCATTTTCTAGGCTCATTGAAAAGGTTGATTATTCTAATATATGAGTTTTTTAGAGAGTGTCTATTATTAGTTTTCTGGAAGCTACCTTAATTTATTAAGATTCATACCTAAATTTACTTTTCTATATTATTTCTGAAATTGATCAGTATCTTTATACTTTGCACAAACAAGGCAATGACTTTAACATGCTCTCCTTCCTAGCTTTCAGTAGTCTCTTGCCCTTCCCATCTCTTAACCTTGACATATTGGTTTCATTTATTTCTTGTTCTGGCAGACTTTGGGGTCCCATTCTGGGTAATGATAGAATGATATAAGTTACTTATTATAGCCCACTTCCAGTATATATTTTAATGATTTCCTGTATTTATTTTTATCTTCTTGTTGAAGTTCTGTTTCCCAAAATGTTTTAAAGAAATTTTGTGTGACAAAACTTCAGAGGCATTGAGAATATTTTCATTTATCCTCTTATTATAGTGTTTTTTTGTATATAAGTTCTATAAATAGAAATACTTCTGCAAACATTACTACACTTTTTTTTCTTAAAGTGTTACTCTTCAGAACCAAATGTAAATCTGATTTTTTTTTATAGGAAGACAGATTCTGTTTTTTTATTTTTGTATGTATAAACATATGGGGTACAAGTGTACTTTTATTACATGCATAGATTGCATATTGGGGAAATGAGGGCTTTAGGGTATCAGTAACTCAAATAGCATACATCATACCCCTTAAGTTATCTCTCTTCATCTATCCTCCTCCTACCACCTTATTTTTCTGGGTCACCATTGTCTATCATTTCATGCTCTATACGCTCTATATTCATGCGTATACATTATTTAGTTACCACCTTTTAAGTGAGAACATGCAGTATTTTTCTTCTTATGTCTGACTTCTGTCACTTGAGATAATGGCTTCCAGTTCTATTCATGTTGCTGCAAAAGACATGCTTATTTTTATTTATTTATTTATTTATTTATTTATTTATTTATTTTTGAGACGGAGTTTCGCTGTTGTTACCCAGGCTGGAGTGCAATGGCGCGATCTCGGCTCACCGCAACCTCCGCGTCCTGGGTTCAGGCAATTCTCCTGCCTCAGCCTCCTGAGTAGCTGGGATTACAGGCATGCGCCACCATGCCCAGCTGATTTTTTGTATTTTTAGTAGAGACGGGGTTTCACCATGTTGACCAGGATGGTCTCGATCTTTTGACCTCGTGATCCACCCGCCTCGGCCTCCCAAAGTGCTGGGATTACAGGCGTGAGCCACCGCGCCCGGCTGCTTATATTTTTTATGGCTGAATGATATTTCATTTTGTATATATTATACATTGTCTTCATTCAATCATCTGTTGGTGGACAGTTAGGTGGTTTCCACATGTTTGCTATTGTGAATAATGCTGTGATAAACATACAGATGTAGGTACCCTTTAAATGTAATGAGCTCTTTTCCTTTGGGTAGATAAATATGCAGTAGTGGGATTTCTGGATTCAATGATAGTCCTATTTTTAGTTCTTTGAAACGTCTTCATACTGAAGGCTTTACTAATTTACATTGCCACCAACAGTGTGTAAGAGTTCCATTTTCTCTGTGTTCTCATCCATGCCAATTGCGTAAGATAATATCTCGTTGTGGTTTTAATTCACATTTCTCTGATGATTAGTGAGACTGTTTTTTCATATGTTGGCCATTTGTATGTCCTCTTTTGAAATATGTCTATTCACGTCCTTTGTCCACTTTTTAATGAGATTATTTTTGTCGTTGTTGAGTTCCTTGAGTTCTTTTAATTTGGATATTAAATTTTATAAATATGTTATTATGTAACTATGCCACATATAGTTTGCAAATATTTTCTCCCATTTTGCAGGTTGACTGTTCATTCTTTTGATTATGTATTTTGCTGCAGGAAAGCTTTTTAGTTTAATTGGAGCACATTTGTCTATTTTTGTTTTTGATGCCTGTGATTTGAGGTCTTTGTCATGAATTCTTTGCCTAGCTCAATATCCTGAAGAGATTACCTAGGTTTTCTTCTAGTGTTTTTATAGTTTCAAGTTTTACAATTAAGCCTTTAACCCATCTTGAGTTGATTATTTTGTATGTGAGAGATAGGGGCCCAGTTTCCTTCTTCTGTATAGAGCAACCCAAATTTCCCAGCACTATTTATTGAAAAGCTGTTCTTTTCTAAGAGTATATTCTTGTCATTTTTTTTCAAAGGTAAGTTGGCTGTAAGTATTTCTGAGTTCTCTATTTCATTCCATTGATCTATAAAGACAGGCTCATTATGTTGCGATGTGTTGGACTTCTTATGCTTGCTTAACGGTTTTATTCTAAAATCTTTTGTTGTTCTTTAATTTTGGGAAATTTGCAGTCATATATTAGACATATTTTCATTCTTTTCTATTTTTGGTTGTTTTGAGACTCCCATTATATGGATAGTGACACTTCCACTAAAGTCTATGTATATTAATGTTTTTGTGGTAAACAACAGGATTAGTTTATACGATAAATAACTGTTCTCGGTGGACACAGAAAGCATAATTTCAACTAATAAGTATTAAGCATTTGCCATTTTATTGCTCTGTTAAACCTGTAGGTATTTTTTGGGAGATTCTAAAACCCAGAGATGTTATGTAATTTGCTGATCTATCTAACAAAAGTAGGACTAGATTTCAAACCTAAGCCATCGAATTTTAAGTCTTGTTTTCTTTTCATTCATGTTATTGTCTTCTCTAAATATGTACAACTAGAAACAAAAATGAAAAGAGTATCAATAAATTTCTGTTATATCAATGATATTTGAGGATTGTTTCAAAAATTAGTAAGAAAATATCTCTGATAAAATGCTCATTTCATTAGATAAACTAAAAAGTCATGGGCAAACCCACCTAATCAAAGCCTCACTGAGTACATCTCACTCTAGTTTTATGTATGAGTCCATGAAATATGTTAGCTGATCTTAGAAGCAATATATCAAATATGGCATTAAGTTAAATAAAATGTTTCCTTTTTATAATGGAAAAGTTTGTTTTAATTTTTTTAATACAAATCCCATCACATTTTACTTTATTGATGGACACGAGTCAGTTTAAAGGTATTACATATTAAAAAATAAGTGTAGCAAAAAGGCAAATAATCTGAACAGTCATATCAAGATAGTTGTTTTCACAAAAGCAACCTGAGGAATCCCAATGACAAATTAAATGATTCTCAGAAAATAAACAAGAGTTATGAAAATTAGACAATCAAAGGAAATTAAAGCTCCAGTTAGCTGATTGTGTTAGGCTGTTTCTTGCCTTGCTATAAAGAAATACCCAAGGCTGGGTAATTTATAAGAAAAGAGGCTTAGTTGGCTCAAGGCTCTGCAGTCTGTACAGGAAACATAGTGCTGGCATTGGCTTTTAGTGAGGGCCTGAAGGGAGAACAGGTGTCTCACATGGCATGTGTGGGAGAAAGAAAGATTGGGAGATGCCACACAATTTTAAACAATCAGATCTTGAATGACCTCAGTCAAAACAGAGGGGCTGGTGCTAAGCCATTCATGAAGGATATGCCCTCATGATCCCCATACCTCACGCCAGGTCTCACCTCCAACACTGGGATTACATTTTAACATGAGATTTGGAGAGTACAAATTCAAGCTATATTATTCTGCCCTGGTCCCCACAAATCTCACGTCCTTCTCACATTGCAAAATAAAATTATCTCTTTACAAAGTCTCCCAAAGCCATACTCATTCCAGCATTAACGCAAAAGTCCTAAGTCTCAATTCCAAAATCTTATTTGGAAATAAGTTTCTCTCATCCATGAGACTAAAATCAAAACAAGTTATTTACTTCCAAGATACAGTGGAGGTATGGGTATTAGGTAGACATTCTCTGTCCAGAGGAAAGAAAATGGCCAAGAGAAAGGGGCTGTAGGCACCACACAAGTCTGAAATCCAGCAGAGCAGTCATTAAACTTTAAGGGTCCGAAATGTTCTCCTTTGACTCCATGTCCCACAATCAGGGCACACTGCTGCAAGGGGGTGGACTCCCAAGGTCTTGGGCAGCTCCGCCCTTATGTTTTTTCAAGGCTTAGCTCACATAGCTGCTCTCACAGGTTGGAGTTGAGTGCTAGTAGGTTTCCCAGGTACAGCATGGAAGCTGACGGTGGATGTACCATTCTGGGGTCTAGTGGATGATGACTCCCTTCCCACAGCTCCACTAGGTATGATCCAGTGGGCACTCTGTGCTGGGGCTCCAACCCTACCTTTTTCCTTCCCACTGCCCTGGTAGAGGTTTTCTGTGACGACTTTGTTGCTGTGACAAGCTTCTGCCTAGGCACCCTATGCTTTTCTGTACATCCTCTGAAATCTCAATGTAGACTGCCAGGCTTCTTTCACGCTTGTCCTCTGTGTACCTTCATGCTTAACACCACCTCGAAGCCACCAAGGTTCATAGCATTTACCCCCTCAGAGTGGTGGTCTGAGCTGTATCTGGGCCCCTCTGAGCTCCAGCTAGAGCCGTAGAATGGGGGGATGCAGGGAGCAGCCACCTTAGGTGGCACAAAGCTTTGGTGCTCCCGGCCTGGCCCAAGAAACCATTCTGTCCTTCTGGGTCGCTGGACCTGTGATGGCAAGGGTTACCTTGAAGATCTCTAAAAATGGCTTGGAGGTCTTTTTTCTATTGTCTTGACTACAGGCTCATGTCTTTCTTTTAGTTATGCAAATTTCTGTAGCAAGTGGTTACTCTGCAGTTTTCTTGGATTCTTCCCCTGAAAAGGGGCTTTTCTACCATGTGCAAATTTTTCAAACTTTAATGTTCTGCTTACCTTTTAATTATAGGCTTCAACTTTAGGTCATTTGTTTGCTCCCACATCTGAGCATTGGATGTTAGAAGCAGACACACCACATCTTGAACATTTTGCTTCTTAGAAATTTCCTCTGAGAGGTATGCTAAACCATCACTGTAAAGTCCAAACTTCCACAGATTCCCTATGGAATGAACAGAATGCAGCCAAACTCTTTGCTAAGGTGTAACAAATATGACTTTTGCTACAGTTTCCAATACATTATTTATTTCCATTTGAGACCTCTTCATCCTGACTTCCCTGTCCACATCACTATCAGCATTTTGGCCACAACCATGTAACCAGTCTCTCTAAGAAGATTCAAACTTTCCTTGATAGTTGCATCCTCTTCTGACCCTTCCAAACTCTTTCAAACTCTGCCTACTCCAAAATGACTTCTACATTTTCAGGTACATTTTTATGAATGTTTTACTCCTGCATACCATTTTTGTGTGTGTGAGAGGCTGTTCATTCCTACATTGCTATGAATACCTGAGGGTGAGAAGTTTATAAGAAAAGAGGTATAGCTTGCTCATGGCTCTGCAGGCTGTACATGAAGCATAACACTGGCCTCATCTTCTGGTGAGGGCCTTAGGAAGCTTCTAATCATGTTGGTAGGTGAAGGGGGAACAGGTGTCTCACATGGGGGGATGGGTAGGAGCAAGAGAGACAGTAGGAAGCGTTACACATTTTTAAACAATCAGATCTCGTACAAACTCACTCATAACAAAGGGAATGCCACTAAGGCATTCATGAGGGATATGCCTCTATGATTCCAATACCTTCTACCAGGCCTTACCTGCAACACTGAGGATTGCATTTCAACATTAGATTTGGGGAGACTTATATCCAAACCATATCAATGGTAATGGCTTTTCACCACACAGGATAATAACAGATGAAATAGTAATAAAACATTAGGTTTTCTATGCTAGAACCTCAGAGTTTCAATGCTGCAAAGGACTTTGAAAAGTTTTAATACAATATTTAATATTGATAAGAAGAAATTGATACCAGGAATGCTGAGTGACTAAATCAAAGGCAACAGAGTGCAAATGGCCTCATAGGAGTTTAGCAGTGATACTGACTCTTTTTCGCTGATAGACAATGGTGTGGTAAAAGGCTTTAGAGCCTGGTGGACTTGGGCTTGAAACCTGGTGAGGCTACTTATGGCTATGTGCCTTGGGAAAGTTATTTAACAGGCTTCTCTACATCCATAAATTGGGGGTAATAGTACTTAATCTGATAGGGTTACTGTAGATAGAAGTAGATATAATTATGTAAAATATCTGATTCAAAGTAGGCTTTAAACCAGTGTTAACTATCAGAAGTTATTATCAAAAGAAATGCTGTTATTTGTTACAGATTCATTACATTTGAGTTTTATCAAGCTAGAACAATATTTTTTCTGTTCTTTAGAATGAATTTTGATACGAGGTTATTTGGATCTACTGTCTTAGTATTGGTCATGTTTATCTGTTGAGTGCTTTGAATTAAATTACATCAGTGGTATACAAACACATATAATTTTGGGGAGTTTTAAGAAAAGGAAAAAAACACTGTGGATATTTGCTCACCAGACAAATTTTTATTCATTTCAAATCTAAGAATAGAATGAGGACTTATGTGCTATTGCATTTGTGAAAGGACTTAATGCTACCATCTTGGTAGAATGAAAATGGATGACTTGGCTAAAATATTAACTATAAAAGATAAAAAAAGATGACCAAATATTAGCGAATGACTTAAAATGATGAAAAACCAGATAAAAAGTACTTTTAATTGAGTAAAATAACTCAAGCCCTTAAATAACTCAGTTATACTACTGAAATATGAAAATATTAATAATGATTATTAATAAAGCTGAAGATAAATAGCTAAGAAAAACAGGTGAAATAACAGAAATGGTAAATACATGTTAAATTGACAAATTATAAAATACCATGTTCTTATAAAGTGATAGTGGGAATGACATGAGGGGATGATATGGATTTTTAAATTTTGCTGAAATCTTTTGCCTTCATTTGATTAAAGAAAAAGACAGTATTCAAATTAATGATTTTAAAGAAAGGACTTGGAGAAACACTTATAAACATTAAAATGTAAGTTGTTGGACTAAGAAAAATAGGAAAATTTCAAAAGAGCCGGCTATGCACTGCTTTCTGACTCTCAATGAATGTTTAATACTGTTGGATTTAGGTAATGGATAGATACATATTTTAGCTTGCCTATTCACATTTACGATGCATCAGAGAACCCGAAGAATCCATTCTGCAGCACTCTTTCAGGGGTTTGGATTTTTTAGACTGGGGTAGGACCTGGAAATCTGCATCCTAAAATATTTCTTCAGATAATTTGCAACTAAGTTTGGGAAGCACTGCAACATGTTAAAGTATCAATTATGTTAAAACAAATGAATATTGTGCTTCAGTTACAAAGAAGAAATTGTTCTAACTCTTGGAAGCATAGATGATCATTTCCTTCATCTTATTCTCAAAGAATTTGATCTATTAGAAGAGAGTTGCCCTAGAAGTCCCATAAGAAAACTACTCTTACATTAGCTAAATGTAAGAATAGATTACTTTCCTTTTGCCTTCGTTATTTATCCAGTAGTCATTCAGGAGCAGGTTGTTCAGTTTCCATGTAGTTGTGCAGTTTTGCATGAGTTTCTTAGTCCTGAGTTCTAATTTGATTGCACTGTGGTCTGAGAGACTGGTTGTTAGGATTTCCGTTTTTTTTTTTGCATTTGCTGAGGAGTGATTTACTTCCAGTTATGTGGTAAATTTTAGAGTAAGTGTGATGTGGTGCTGAGGAGAATGTATATTCTGTGGATTTGGGGTAGTGAGTTCTGTAGATATCTTTTAGGTTTGCTTGGTCCAGATCTGAGTTCAAGTCCTGGATATCCTTGTTAATTTTCTGTCTCATTGATCTGTCTAATATTGACAGTGGAGTGTTAAAGTCTCCTACTATTATTGTTTGAGAGTCTAAGTCTCTTTGTAGGTCATTAAGAACTTGCTTTATGTATCTGGGTGCTCCTGTATTGGGTGCATACGTGTTTAGGATAGTTAGCTTTTCTTGTTGCAATTGATACCTTTACCATTATGTAATGCCTTTCTTTGTCTCCTTTTATCTTTGTTGATTTAAAGTCCATTTTGTCAGAGACAAGGATTGCAACCCCTGCTTTTTTTCACTCTCCATTTGCTTGGTAAATCTTCCTCCATCCCTTTATTTTGAGTCTGTGTGTGTCTTTGCACATGAGATCGGTCTCCTGAATACAGCACATGGATGGGTCTTGACTTTTTATTTGCTAGTCTGTGTCTTTGGATTGGGGCATTTAGCCCATTTACATTTAAGGTTAATATTGTTATGTGTGAATCTGATCCTGCCATTTTGATTCTAGTTGGTTGTTTTGCCCATTAGTTGATGCAGTTTTCTCATTGAGTTGATGGTCTTTATCATTTGGTATGTTTTTGCAGTGGCTGGTACTGGTTGTTCCTTTTCATGTTTAAGGCTTCCTTCAGGAGCTCTTGTAAGGGAGGCCTGGTGGTGATGAACTCTTTCTGCAATTGCTTGTCCATGAAGGATTTTATTTCTCCTTCACTTATGAAGCTTAGTTTGGCTGGATATGAAATTCTGGGTTGAAAGTTCTTTTCTTTAAGAATGTTGAATATTGGCTCCCATTCTCTTCTGGCTTGTAGGGTTTCTGCCAAGAGATCCACTGTCAGTCTGATGGGATTTCCTTTGTGGGTAACTTGACCTTTCTCTCTGGCTGCCTTTAGCATTTTTTCCTTCATTTCCACCCTGGTGAATCTGACATTTATGTGCCTTGGAAAAAGAGAAGAGTAAGAGATTACTTTCCTTTAGGAAAGGAGAAGAGTAAGAGAGCAAGCTTTCTGAACCAGGCTTTGATAAACTGTTAATGTCTTAACAGGATCCATGGGAAGAAGGCTTTCCAGGAATGAACAATAATGTGAGCACCATCAACAAAACCTGCTCAGAGTAGATTTAGAAAAAGGCAAATCATTTTAGTTTAGAATACTTTGATGGCCATATGTTCATCCAGTTAATAAATATTTGTTGAGAGTAAACCAGGGGAAAAATAGTTATAGTGTGAGTAGAGAAAAGTAATTAGATTCACATGATACTCAACTAGAACTTAAAGATTAATTAAATGTAGGCTAGAACTTAATGATTAATTGGATTTGGGCAAAAGATCACTTGAGATTTCTGGTACAGACTACTGCCTGTGTTATAATAATAGATACTGGTTTTTTGATACCTCTTATAGACACTGAATGTGATCATTTACTTAGTCTCACTTAAACTTTGTGACAGTGCAGTAAAGTGGGAAATATAGCCCCTCTGTTGATACTAGAGATAGTCATATTATCATGAATGGATAAGGGAATTTTTCCATACTTGATCACTTTTTTTCATTTTCTCTCCTATTAAAGCAATCAGGAACAATAAATACATTCATTAATACTCCACTACTGTCAATGAGAAATGATACATTCCAATTCATATTCAAAGTAAAAATATTTTAAATTACATTGCTTTAGGTGAGATACTTAATTTTGATAAACAGGCCTCTCACTTGAGATCTACTATGACTGTGTTTAACTTTGAGCTTAAGAATTAATTAACACTGTTTATTACTCTCAATTTAGTTGCATGATCTTGGACCGAGTTATTTATCTTAAAGTAATAATCCCCTAAACCACTAATTATCAGTACTTAAGAAAAAAAATGGAGATATTTTAGGGTGTGCAAATCAAATATATTTTTCTCTTAATTTTCACTAAGAGTAGGGGTGAGTTTTTAAATATAATCCCAGGAAGAGCTCACATTCCCTCTCCAAAAAGTGAGCTTTTTATCACAGAAAGATGTTGAAAATTGAGAAATAGAGTAAAATTAGAAAATCAAAGATTGCTATGAATAAAAATAATGTTCTTTCATAGTTTCTGTTATTTTGTTTTTCATTATAATTTGGGGTGTTATGAATTTTGTAAAAGAATTTGATCAGAATTTCAAAAGAAAGGGAACCTAGAAGAATTGCCAATTCAAACCTTAATGATCAATGTATTGGAAGTTAAGCAGTACAGCCACAGGATGAGTACATGTGTAATTATAATAATTCTCAATAATAATATTATGTCAGGGTGTGATTCCTTAGCACACAGTTCAGTGCTACTCATACTTGCCCCATAAATTTGATTAGCACATACTTTTGCTTGAAGAAAGAAGATTGTGTCAAAGTCTAGTTTAAGTCTGTAGTCACCAGTAACGAAATGGAAGAAATTTAAATTCTAGTGTCTAATGCCCCTGGGGCATGGAGGGATTTATGAGTAAGGCCACATTCTACTCTGACTCAAACATCCCATCTGCCCTGGATTCTGCCAAATTCAATAGTGACTGGAGACAAGACTGTGTATCTCAGAGTTATTTGAAGTATCCATAATTAAGAGAAGGATTAGAAAAATTTGGAGATACTGTGACTATAATATACAGATCTATAAACAGCCTTGAGCTTGAAGTAACAAGCTCAACTTGAAGTATAGTTGAAATTTTTGTCATGTTCATAGAGAAGAAACTGCTCACATTAATTTCTTTTCTATTCAGCACCACTCCAGTATATAGATTAGAGCAATGTCTTGCCTATGATTAAACAAAACTATGTATCAGACCCATATGAAAATAGTATTATAGATAGATTATATAGATACATAGGTAGGTAGATAGATACATAGAGAGAGAGATAAGTAGACAGATCAACTTATTTCTCCTGGTGATGAGAAGGTTGGGACAAGAACCTGTGCTTAGTCTTTAGACCTGTATCTTCTCCCGTTTCTAGGTTTCCAGTAGTGAGGGGTGACAACCATTGTTAAAATACAGCCAGTGGCAATTGTGAATGGCAGTTCACTCTTGATTTGGCTCTCTTTAAGGCTGTTATTGGTGTGTAGAAATGCCTGTGATTTCTGCACGTTGATTTTGTATCCTGAGACCTTGCTGAAGTTTAAGGAGATTTTGGGCTGAGACAGTGGGGGTCTTCTAAATATACAATCTTGTCATCTACAAATAGAGACTATTTGACTTTCTCCTTTTCTAACTGAATACCCTTTGTTTCTTTTTCTTGCTTGATTTCTCTGGCTAGAACTTTGAATACTATATTGAATAGGGGTGGTGAGAGAGGGCATCCTTGTCTAGTACCAGGTTTCAAAGGGAATGCTTCCAGTTTTTGCCTATTCAGTATGATATTGGCTGTGGGTTTGTCATACATAGCTCTTATTGTTTTGAGATATGTTCCATCCATACCTAGTTTATTGAGAGTTTTTAGCATAAAGCCCTGTTGAATTTTGTCAATGGCCTTCTCTGCATCTATTGAGATAATCATGTAGTTTTTGTCTTTGGTTCTGTTTATGTGGTGGATTACATTTATAGACTTGCGTATGTTGAACCAGCCTTACATCCCCAGGATGAAGCCTATTTGATCATGATGGATAAGCTTTTTGATGTGCTGTTGCAATCGGTTTGCACTAACAAAGGATGTAAAGGACCTCTTCAAGGAGAACTACAAACCACTGCTCAAGGAAATCAGAGAGGACACAAACAGATGGAGAAACGTTCCATGCTAATGGGTAGAAAGAATCAATATTGTGAAAATGGCCATACTGCCAAAGTAATTTATAGATTCAATACTATCCCAATCAAACTACCTATGACCCTCTTCATAGACTTGGAAGAAACTAACTTAAACTTTATATGGAACCAAAATAGAGCCCACATAGCCAACACAATCCTAAGCAAAAAGAACAAAGCTGTAGGCATCACACTACCTGACTTCAAACTATACTACAAGGCTACAGTAATCAAAACAGCATGGTAGTGATATCAAAACAGAGGTATAGACCAATGGAACAGAATAGAGGCCTTGGAGGCAACACCACACATCTACAACCATCTGATATTTGACAAACCGGAGAAAAACAAGCAAAGGGGAAATGATTCCCTGTTTAATAAATGGTGTTTGGAAAACTGGCTAGCCATGTGCAGAAAGCAGAAACTGGACCCTTTCCTGACACCTAACACTAAAATTAACTCCAGATGGATTAAAGACTTAAACATAAGACGTAACACCATAAAAATCCTAGAAGAAAGCCTAGGCAAAACCTTTCAGGACATAGGCATAGGCAAGGACTTCATGACTAAAACACCAAAAGCATTGGCAATGAAAGCCAAAATAGACAAATGGGATCTAATGAAACACCAGAGCTTCTGTACAGCAAAAGAAACAATCAGTAGAGTGAACTAGCAACCAACAGAATGGGAAAAAGTTTTTGCAATCTACCCATATGACAAAGGGCTAATATCCAGAATCTACAAAGAACTAAAACAGATTTGCAAGAAAAAAGCAAACAAACCCATTCAAAAGTAGGGCAAGGACATGAACAGACACTTTTGAAAATAGACATATATGAGGCCAACAAACATATGAAAAAATGCTCATCATCACTGTTCATTAGAGAAATTCAAATCAAAACCACATTGAGATACCATCTCATGCCAGTTAGAATGGTGATCATTAATATAATATCTGGAGACAACAGATGCTGGAGAGGATGTGGAGAAATAGGAACACTTTTACACTGTTGGTGGGAGTGTAAAGTAGGTTAACCATTGTGGAAGACAGTGTGGCCATTCCTCAAGGATCTAGAAATAGAAATTCCATTTGACCCAGCAATCCCATTACTGGTTATTTATCCAAAGGATGACAAATCATTCTGTTACAAAGACACATGTACATTGAAGCACTGTTTACAATAGCAAAGACCTGGAGCCAACCAAAATGGCCATTGATGATAGACTAGACAAGGAAAATGTGCCACATATACACCATGGAATACTATGCAGCCATAAAAAACAATGAGTTCGCATCCTTTGTACGGACATGAATGAATCTGGAAATCATCATTCTCAGCAAACTGACACAAGAACAGAAAATAAAACATTGCATGTCCTTACTCATACATGGGTGTTGAACAATGAGAACACATGGACACAGGGAGGGCAGTATCACATACTGGGGTCTGTTGGTGGGGAATAGGGGAGGAACACCGGGGGTGGGGAGGTTTGTGTGGGATAACATAGAGAGAAATGCCAGATATAGTTTATGGGGGGGATGGAGGCAGCAAACCACCTTGCCATGTATGTACCTGTGCAACAATCCTGCATGTTCTGCACATGTACCCCAGAACCTAAAGTGCATTAAAATATATAGATATATATGAAAGAAAGAAAGAAAGAATTTCAAAGTGCAACTCTACTCACTACTACCCAGCATTCCTGATGCTCCTTGCTATACTTATTACCATCTAAATACTAGCACTTTACATATTCATCATGTTTGTCTCCCTCCTCCTTCTCTGGAATGTTAATTCATAGAGAAATCTTCATTGTATTGACTGAAATAAAGCACCTAGTGTCTGATACATTATAAAAAATAAAAAAAGAGTACAGCGAGTGGAAAGTATGTTGGGGCTGGATGAGGTCTCAGGCCTGCAGTTAAAACCCTGGGTAATTAATTACTCAATCCATTCCAATGAGACTAAAAGACATACTGTCAATGATAAGACAACATGATTTTTTATTATAGAACAAAGGAATGTAAAATGAAAGCCAAATACAACAGGTAATTCATTACCAATGTAGTCAACACTGATTAATATACAAAGGTCATTTGTAGTTGTGCTTTCAGTCCTCATAATCCCTTTACCACCAGGTTAATACTGTCCTCTTGCTTACTATTGTTAGTGAGAATCAGAAGCTGAAAGCTCTTTTGGGTCCCAGCTATATTGTGGTCTTACTAATAGCCATCTTCCTACGGTAGAATAGTTTGAATCATCTCTCCCATGGAGCAAAACCTACTGCCTATTTCCCTGCACACCACCATTCTGGCTGTCTCTGTGCAACAACCACTTTACCTCTAAGCTTAACCTAAGCCCTAATTTCCTGCTCTTTGTTGGCCTACCTTTTCTATTATAGTGGTTATTAGGTCTGCTTATAAATAGTCGAATTTGCCTCTCCTTACAGAAACATGGTAGAACTGCACTTCACCAATGATTTTAAATTAAGTATGGTCACTAACTTGCCTTGGGCAAATAAATGTTAAAGAGAAGTATCATGTGCCATTTCCATGCGGAAGCTTTAAGAGCCAGTGCATACGTTACCACAATCACTTTTTCCTGCTTCAGAGATCATGGAAATAGGAGTTGATAGCAAATGTTTGTTGGCAGCATCTTTGAATAAACACAGGGCCTTGAATAAAAGCAGGGCCTTCTTTCAAATCTGCAATGGACATGAAGTATTAGACCATTGAAAATTTGAGCTTATTACTGCAGCATAACTTAGCTTATTCTGACTGACTTTGTTGTACAGGACCGAGCACATAAAGTCAACACCAAGACAAAAGTATGCCAAATTGCAGGGTCTTTATTGCCGGCGGCCACGGAGGACTCGCGTCTCTCCAACCCGTGGCCCCCAAAGGAGGGTGTCAAGACCCCTTTATACCCGTAAAAATCACCTTGGGCATGAGGCAGAGGGGCGGGGGGGCGGTGGTGAGGGGGTTTCGGACCTTCCAGTGGATTCCTGGGTGAAGATGGGGTGAGGGGCTCTGGACATTCCGAGGTCCAGGGGCCCTTTTTGACATTCTGGTTGTTACTTAAGTGATTCACAAAAGTCAAGATTAGCATTTGTTTACACATTAAGGTGGCGATTATCGTCCTTAATTGCTCATTCACATTGGGTTATAGAGAGCAGTTTAAACAGAAAGCCGAGGTATGGTTGAGGTATGCAGTTTTATGGGGCTTTTTACCATGTCACAACTTTATACTTAGAACTTAACAATTTTCTATTGAACTTGACTGTTTCACCAGCTAAAACTGGTGAATGGTTTTGAAAGTTGATTTTTGAAAGCCTATTTTTATTGTAATCCAGAATACTTCCATTAAATAATCACAGGAAACAAATTTTATCTTTATTTTTACATGATGGAAAATCTCTTTTTTGACTTTCTTTATAATATGTCCCCTACATTCAAGGTCCAGTTGTCTAAATAATATAAATGATATCTCCACAATAAGTATATGTTTATAACCCTAGTGAAAATAGCAATTGAGCTGGGCACAATGGTGTATACCAGTAGTTCCAGGTACTCAGGAGGCTGAGTTGGAAAGATTGCTTGAGCCCAGTAATATAAATTGCCCAGACAGTTTGAGTCCAGCATGAGCAGTATAGTGGGACTCTGTCCCTGAAACAACAACAACAGCAACTATATATTTCTCGATAGTTGTTGCTATATGTGTGTGTATGTGTGTGTGTGTGTATAGTTGTTGCTAAGTATATAGAGTTATTTAATCATATATTTGTAAATTTAGTTATATATAATTAAATAACTTTAATTGATACATTATATGTTATACAAATTATAAGCTATAAACATATTTCTTCAAAGATATAATTTATATATTTATTATATATATTTATGTTACATTTATGTTATTTAGACAATTAGAACTTGAAATGTAGGTGGTAAATTATAAAGTAAAAAAAAATTTTCCATCATGCCAAAAAAAGTCAATTTAAAACATTTGTTTCCGATTTTTATGTATCTGTAGCTATCTATGTCTATCTATATAGGTATACAGCAATTAAAATTATTTTAAATACCAACTGTTTAGGCAAAACTATATAAAAGCATGTAAAATGGTCTCTGACTTCTCCCAGTTTTGTTTTTAAGCTGTTATATTAATTTAAACTGTATGTCATATTACTTAAAAAAATAAAAAATCTGTATAGATCTGAAATATATTTTTTACCATTTTAAAGTAATTTTTTTCTTGTTAAATGGATATCTGAGCCTGCTTATAAAGCAGGACAGTACAAGGTACAGCTATTGCCATAACTCTAAAACCAGTATGTGAGCTCAGTTTTAATCATTTTAATTTTTTCCTCTTTATTTCAGTATTTTTCATTTCAGTTCTTTTCTGTGTTTTGCAGTATGTTATCCAAGATTCAAGGAAAAGCTTAAGTTGTAAGTTAGAGAAAGTTTGGCTTGTGCTGTCTCTGAGTCATTTCTTTGTCCTCTGCTCTCTTCCCTGTCAACACCTGTACTTTCCGCCGCTATTTTCACGTACTGTATATAAACACAGTCACAGATTCACCTCCGGTCTAATGACAGAAAATTACATCTTTGCACAAATTGAAGTCACTGTATTTCCTTTTCAGGAATGCATGAATTTTAAACTGTCTGTTATAATAGTAGAGCCCTTGTATATACTTTGAAAAACATTTCATATATCAGATGGAAGAGAGACTTTTGGGAACAAGAACTGCTTTCTAGCACCTCTCAAATCAAACCATTTAGTGGAAACTTTTCAGCCAACAGAAGCTGGCATCTTGGTTTTGAAGTTTAGACAAAGCAAGAGAGGGACTCAGGCCACTCACTTGCATAAATACTTTTATTTGTATTCAACTGTGTTTCAGCTGACTTTCTAACCTTTTAGAAAAAAGCATTTTGGATTCTTTGCACCACACAGTAGCTCTGTGTGAAATTTATAGTAATTTAAAAAGAAACTCCTTCTGGCTTCACATGACTGAACATTTGATTTAAATTAGGGAAACCAAGCTACCAGGCAAGTCCTTCTAGCTCTATCTGGAACATCTGCTCAAGTAAGCCTTCAGAAGTCAGACAGAATTGAAATGTCATGCTCTGGGGGAAATATACATAACACAAAATTAAATGATGAACATGAACAACATGAACGGGAGAGTTCATAAGGTGTGGACCATGTGTAAGCTGATTAGTTACTGGCTTAAATGTGAGGGCTTCAGGAAACAGTAAAAGAGGGATTTCTGGATTTGCTTGCTTGTTTGTGTTATTAGCCCAAAGTATAGTACTGTAGCACTGCACCCAAATCTAGGTGCAGTAAAATTGCAGGTAACATAAAGGTTTTAAAAGAATGAAAAAGGTTCATTATAATTCAATTTTGAAATATACTTAAATGTTAAAATAGTGTATATATTTCAAAAAATCAAAAGTAAAAATTATTATATTAAGAAAACAGCAGTATGCAAGCCAAAATTTTTAGAATTCAGGTAAAAGCAGTTATTTGGAGATACTGGGAAATTAAAACATATGTAACGTTCTTGCTAAATTTTTAACATCTATAAATACATAACTGACTGACAATTTCACTAAAATTTATCTCCAAAGGGATGTGTTATGATATTACTTAACCAACTAATCTAATGTTTTTTCAAATTTAAACAAGTGGCATATTAAACCCATTGAAACAATAAGATGAATAATTGTTGGTATTTTCTTACTTTGACAAAAAAAATACCGATATCATTTTGGGCTGATGCCAGTATTTAGATCAACCAACACTGTTTATAGCTGAGTAAACAATAGGTATATTATAGGCCAAAATTATATTATTGATTATTTCTTCCTCTGTTATGATTAACTAGCCAATTATCAGCATAATGAAGTTTTATATTGATATTTTTATTTCTAATTTCTCAAAATAACCATGGGTATTAAGTTTTATATATTGAAAATTATTTAAATAATAGATTTGGCAATTGTTTGACATATTTTACTACTGTAATATTCTTACTAAACAAAATGATTCAGTCCACTTAAAATATTGTCTATAGAATCAAAATTCTAAATGCTTGGTACTTGAGAGGGAAATAGAATAGTAGAACTTGAAAGATGGAGGTGCAGTATAGCAAAGTGGTATTAAAGAGAAATGAAGTTTGAAGAATTTATGTTTAAACTGTGCTGCATTGGTGGTACCATTTGTTGAAATTCACACAGTTTGTTACTTTCAGAGAGAAATATAACATGAATAAAGTTTTAGGAGATTATAAAAATGTTAGTAACTCATTGGTCCATAGAAATATGTTTTCATAAATGGTTACATCAGAAAGATTTTATTTCAAATATACGCTTTAATAAAAAATACTCATACATATTTATAAAGAAATTCATGTGTATGACTCACAGCACTTTCAATCATTTGTGAAAGAATTAAAATTAGCCAGTGGGAGAGGGCAGGTGTCTCTCCTCTTGCTGCTCCTTAGAAAACCATGGACTTGAATGACTAGGTAAAATTTAGTTACCATGTTTAGTCCTTAAGGATTAAACTATAGGACTCTGATGTTATTTGCTAGTATTAATGTTCCACTAATATTTTAGAATTCTTCTTAATCTAGATTAGGTTAATTGGGGTGTCAGAAAAGAATAGGAAAATTAAAACGCCAGCCTATACACTATTGAAGTGGAGGCCAAAATGTTGTATTAAAGTTAGGGGATAGTTTTGAAAAGGAAATATGTACTGAGTAAGAAATATAGAAAATTAAGCCTATCCATGTAAAATCATTGAAGGATAACAACACAAAGAGTCATGATGTTGAAAGGTGCAGATTTCTTTTGCATAGAACATTCTTCTACAAAATACTTTGTGTAGTTATTAGGGAATCAGATGTAACAAGTAATTATAGTTAAGATATATCTCACATTGTATGTGTCAGTTTGAGTTAAAGTATAATTCACTTAGAACTTGTAACTATGTTATAAGGTGTTGCTCTTTATTTTTATAAAATAGAAAGCAGATAAAATCTGGAAAATTTAAAGTTCTTACTAACATTTGACTTGGTTGATTCTCTAAGGTAGTTAATGAGCCAAGAAATTTGTATATATGTTAGAGAGGGCTCTAAAATCAGTTTTTTTTTTTTTTTGTAGACTTACTCAAAATCAGTGAGCATGATTTAATAAGCAGTTATTTGAATATATATAAATCAAACAATAAAATGCAAAAGTTGACAATTTTGTCATTTACCAAAGCTATTCAGCAGCCTGATATATATTTTAGAATATTTCCATTTATTTTAGTGCAAAATGACTCACTGCTATTAAGTTTTTGTGGCAAAATAATGCTTTATAACAATGTATTCTTATAAAAAATTGTATCTGGTTGCAATCATGTCTTCTTTTCTCAACTAAGGATCTTTGGAGAATATGCCACTCAATCTAAATCACTGTTTTAGGTCCTTTACTTAAAATTGGTGAAATTTGTACTTTATTCATAAGGTTATTATTCATATGCATGCCAAGCTGCATTTTATTTGGAGTTTAACATAAAACATAAAATGTATAAACTGATGGTAATGCTGCCCCTTTAGATACTGCCTGATAATGCAGTACATGTGTCCACATTTATATACTGGAAAAGTTATCATGAGACATGTTAGTGGAGCCAAATGAGAACCAAGTTGTACTATTCTCCTTATGTAGCAAAGCCAACTGGAAAAAGAGTATGCAACTAAAGGATTTATTGCTTGTATTGACATAATTAGAGTCAACAAGAATACCATATTTGCGAATACTCTCAACTATTTGGGTTAGATTTACCTGTTTACATATTTATACAAAGCAATAACAAATTTTTTCTTCCTTATTTTTCTGTGTTTGCCCTAATTATTGCCCCATATGCCTCTTAGGACTGAGCTGCCTAAAATCATATAAAGCCTGTACTTTTGATTCTTTGTAATGTAATACAATATGGAGAGCTAGATGCTTTGTGTTACAAATCACTAGTGATTTTGCTTTAAATTGACCTGATTTTAATCTCTTTTAAAAAGATGCTATTCTGGATTTTGTGACCATTTTTGTCAAAATGAACTTTTATTTTGTTCTTTATCTCCTGGCTTTTTTTTCTGTTTACTGTGACCTAATATATTTTTTTTTAATTTTATATTTACTTTGACTTGGTTCCTGTGTTTTATTCTCTGAGCAGGTAAAAAGCTCAGAGGGTTTTGTGCCTTTTCTTAATATTGTATGGATATTTTCTTCTACATCTTACCTTACTTCCCATTTTCATGAACTTGTCAACTTTATGCTTTGTTACAAACTATTCTGATTATTTTTCCCCTCCAATACTGTATTACTGATTTGTTGCTACATTACAAATTTTTCCTAAAATGAGCAGCTTAAAATAACAATAAATGGGTATCTCACAGAATTTCCAAGCATCAGCAATTTTGGGAACAGCTTAGCTGGTAGTTTGGGTAATTTTAGCTGGTAATCTTTTATGAGTTTGAGGCAAGATGTTAGCAACATCTCGACTGAGGCTGCAGGCTTCACCTCCAAGTAGCTTACACATGTTTCTGCCAAATTAGTGCTGGTTATTGGCAGGAGGCTTCAGTTCCTTGACATGTGTTTCTCTTCGGAGGACTGTTTGAGTTCCTCATACAGTAGCTCGTTTATTTCAGAGTAAATGAAGCAAAAGAGAGTAAGAGAGAAAGTATAATGTCTTTTATTACCTAGCTTAGAAGTCAAACTATTAGTTATCGAGGTCAACCTATTCTATGAAGAGGAGAACCAAAGCAAGAATCATTCAGGGGCATCTTGGAGGCTAGTCACTACAAGTCTTTGTAACATATGACTTATCATTTCAATTCTAATCATTCAAATTTCTCAGTTGGATAATTTTTATTAAACGCTTACCATCATTACATATCTTTCTAAATTTATCACCCTATGAAACAAGTCCATGTTTGCCTTTTATTATCTTGCTTGACTGAAGCTTCATATCACACTCACAGAATTTTGATTTTTCAATGTACAGCTTTTTTGTAGACAGCAGGGAAAACTCACATGTGCATATCCTCTAGCACAATTTTTGTTATATTTTCCTGTAGAATCAATATCAACTTATTCTGATTATTTTCCCTGTTGTTGCTCAGCTTCTCTTTACTTCAACATTAGCTTTTTGTCTAGGCTTTCCTCTGTCCGTTATTAGTTTTATTTTGTAATCACAGACTACTCTAGAAGCATTATTTCACAAATAATCTGATATTTTAACCAAAGTAGTTGAAAACTTATGTCCACACAAAAGCCTGCATATGGATATATCTATAGCAGCTTTATTCATAATTGCCATAACTTGGAAGCACAGAAGGACATCTTGGTTGCTTCCAAGTTATGGCAAAGAACACATTTGATTGCTTCACATGAACTCTGGAGGTAGGCAAGTTGTTCTGTTTGAAGTATACGATTTTTGTTTTGTAAATTTTAGATCATGTGGTTATATGCAAAATAGTCACAATCACCATTTCAATAAAAGTTTCTTGCTGTACACAAACTCCAGAAACAGGATTTGATTTCATATGAGATAAGAAATTAAAAGAATAAAAATTAGATGATGTGCAAATGTGAGAAGGAACTAATGAGGAACTAGCTGATAATAGTTGGTGTCTCACCTGAAATTTAAAACACTTTTATATAAAAGTAATTTACTAACAAGTACATTAGGTAAGAGGAATTCAGACCTCCATGCTTCCTGTTTGAGGCTACATGGTGTAGAGCAGCTCTTCACTTTCTATCAAAATATCCATCATAATTTTCATTTGTCTTCTGGTGCTTTCCCCAAAATTGTGAGGGTTAATGGTTGGGAGATCAAGCTCTAAAATCTGTTCTAAAGATTCCATTACATGGAGCTGTGTGACCGTAAGCAAGACATGCAAAGTCTCTAAACTAGTTTCTTCATCTATGAAGTAGGGATAAGAATAGCAAACTTATGGTATTTTAAACATAACTGTGACATAAAAGGCATTCAATTAACATCTAGAAAGTGAATGAATGATAATGTGTTATATTTTGTATGTGTTATATCATCAAAGGATTTGCATAATGTCTGGAACCTAATCAATTTTGGTTTAATGCTAGCTTCTTATTATTAATTCAATCTGACTTCTTTTTTATTTCGAGAAACATTTCACTAGCCCTTTTATTGCAGAAAAGTCCTTCCAACAATCTAAAGCTTTACACTATGGACATGAAGAACATCACTGAAGTGTTTCTTAATAGACTCTGGGCAAGAAAATGATGTGCTTCACTGAAAAAGTACTAGTTTTAGAGTACATTTGCAAACTAGGGGACAGGATAAATTGTAAACTCTTTCTGAAACTCATTTTGGTCCTTGAAAAAAATGGGATAATATCAATCATTAGAATTGTAAGAATTAAATGAATAACTCTCATTGTAGAGTAATAAGTAATCCTATTTTTTGAAAGAATGACCACTTCTTAATATGATTACCTTTTCATTATACCAAACCTACCAAAAGATGTACCTTTCTTCTCCCCCACCAGCCTCTCCAATCATCGAATGCTGTGGAATCTGTGTTCTCTATTTGTGGTGATTATCTGGTTTAGTGATAATTGCTTTGGAGTGGGATTTATTTTGTCTTGGTTTGTGTTTTACCAGTTTAATTTTGTTTTATATAAGAAAGCTGACTTACATTTCTCAGACATTAGGTTTCACGAATGCTTATCTGTAAAACAAGTATTATCACACTTTAGGAATTAAGGGACTCAAATGATTGCAGCACAAATACAGAAGCTGATCATCTTACGCACAGATGATTGGAGATGTTGGTTAAGCGCTTCTACATACTACAGCTCATCGTTTTGGTAAGGGCCCACATGAAGGCTATATTTAGAGTAGCTCAAAGTAAAAATTACATGACTTTGAAAGGTGATCTAGTAGAAGCTCCTCAATTTACAGACAGTAAAACACAACCAGGGGTTCATGACATGTCTGTAGTCATGTTGACCACAGGACGATACCTAAGCTTGAGAATACTTTTGAATTTTGCTACACAGAATATTTCCCAAGCATTGGATTCCTCAGTCCTTATGTTTTGGCTTCAAACTGATGATTATTTAACAGAAGAAAACCATTTTTCTTGGAATGGTTTTGCACAGTTAGAAATATAATGTGTTCTCCACCTTCCCCTAAGCATTAAACAGTATTCATTGATAGATACAGAATGTCAAGCCAGATTAACTGCTAACTTTTTTAGGCTTAATGGTTCTTTTATTTTCATGGGAATTATCATTGGTTGGGCATTAGTATAGTTAATGTACATATAAAGGTTCAAACTACAAGGCTACATTAGCTTCAGTGTCTCTCTAAGTGAGAGAGGAAAAAAAGTCAAATGAAAAATATATGAATCTAATAGTCTTTAGAACCCCATGACCCATGTTAAAGAACCTGAAATTTTATAAGAGCTACTTACGGGTGATTGGATGTGGTCTTCGAAATAAAACAATGTAGTAAACTTATTTTAAATGACACTAGATATGGAGGGCGAGATCTATGAGAAGAAAAATTGTATTAAAATTGAAAGATATATGTTTGATTAGGAAAAGCAGAAACAAAACATTTAAAAATATGAAATTGAGATGATGAACATGTATTAATAGCTCTGGGTGTGGCAGTGCACACCTATAATCTCAGAGCTTTGAAGAGGCCAAGGTGGGAGGCTAGAAAGGAGGAGGAGGAGAACAAAATTGAGGGGCCACAGAGGAGAAACAAAAACTGAGGTAGAGAGTGGTTTGATGGAAACTGAAGAGAGTGTTGATGTTGAACAGATATTGATGTACAATTCTGCTGAGGGGCTAAGTAGGAGAAGAACTAATATACATTTTGTATTTAGAACATAGAGTGATCAGCATCCTTTTCAGGAAGCAACTTCAGTGACATTGTGGCAATGTAAAGCACTGGGAGAATTCCAAGGGTGGAATTGTGAATGAAAGTGAGGAAGTGAGGATTAGGAATGATTTCCTAATATATTCCTATATATTTCCTAATATATTCTAATATATTCCTATAATTTTGGCTTTGAACATGGATGAGAGAAGGCTGGCGTAGGATCAACTATTTAAAACATTAAAATATGGAAGAAACTCAAGTGTTTAAATGATGCTGATGAAAAATAAAGTAGCAAAGCTGAGGATACAGGGATTGGTGATTTCTTTCCTGTCTTTATCGATGTTTATCTTGTTGCGTATGGCAGCTCTGAATAAAGGAACTGAGAGGAAAAGTTTCCCAAAATACAGTCCTAATCATCTGTGAATTGAACTTACAGGGAATAATAGAATGAACAGTACTTTCAGTCCCCCGTGCAGATAAGAAAGAGTGAAAAACAACCAGAAATATCTAAAGGGAAAGAGGTCAAAAGAGGCTTGCATTTTTTTTTAAAAAGAAACTATCCCACAATGAATTCCTAGAGAAGCTTCCAGTTCTCTTCCCCAAGGGTAGCATATGCTTCTTGTGAAATTAGCTAATCTTAATGAGTGGAACTGAGATGCTGAACATTATTCTATCCATTGAATATGACTTAGGTGTGCGGTGGAATCTGGGGCACGGCTGCCTCAGGTTGAGCTAGAAATTGGAGAGTGGTAGGAGCTGACAAAAGGAAAATAACTGATATTGGTCAGAAAATCTCACCTGTAACCCATTTTGCACATTTCCTAATTTATTGAGGACTTGATGACATATATCCATTTTGTCTTATCCCATTTTACTCTGAGAAATAGATTTAATAAAATTTTCCTATTCATTTTTTTTCACGTTGCCTCTTTTTCTGCAGCTAGGTTTAATTCCTGAACATTTGCCATTTCCTTATTCATATTTTGTTTGTTTGTTTTTGGTACAGCATTTGCAACACCTTAGCCAGCTAATCAGTTCATAGTACAATTTTTCCTGACAAGTATATGAACATCACAAGAGAAGACGTCATAGTCAGTTGTACTGTCCTTGGGCGCAGCATATATTCTGACAACTCTTCTAAGCTTAATCAATATTTTGAAATGAATGAATGAATCAACGAATAATGTATTATGGGAACAAATTTCCCGTTTCTCTAAAATAGATACATTTTATGGATCACTTTTATATATGTAATGTAATTTAAATCCAAAATACAGCTGGAGCCCCATTAGTGCCAATTAGAAAGTGGAAAAAATATCAGAAACATCAAGGCAAACATCAAGAGGTCTAAACAGCCCTTCACATAAAAAAAGAAACTATCTAATTTTATAAGTTCCATTGCATTTGAGACTTAAACTCATTAATCACTGAGGACATTGCATTTTGAATTCTCACAAGGATATATGTCAGTGATAATCAGCTCCATTTTATGGATGAGCAAACTAAGCCTAGAGAGGTTAAGTAAATTGCTCAAAATTTCTCAACCAATTGGTAGCAGAGTTAGGACTGAATATGGATGTAAAAGATGTCAGTATGGCAGCTTTTGTTTTCTGGACAATGGTCTATGAGTCTTCAGTTCTTGTTTGCTAGTATTTTTGTGGTAGCTTGTTTTCGAAGATGGCTACTATCCATAACTTCCCCTCCCATGAGAGGCAGAATATGTCTCTTCACCCCCTTGAACCAGGACTGACTTATGCCTGTTTTGATGAAGAGAATGCAGCAGAAGTAAAGCTGCTGCAGTTCTAGACCTTCTTGTTAAGAGGACTAGCAATTTCTTTCTCCAGTCTTGGAGATCTGAGATGTCATATATAAATTTCAGGCTGCAGAGAGACACTACATGGAAGTGTAGGTGTGTGAGTGAAGATGTTATCTTAGATGACCATCCCAGTTGAGACTTCTGATGACTTCAAGCCCAGCCTTTATAGGATAAAACTGCATGAGAGACTCCCCAAAGAGAACACCCAGGTTAACCTAATCAACCCATAGAATCCTGAGATATAATAACAAATTGTGTTTGTAAATCATTAAATTTTGTGGTAATTGGTTATATGCCATAGGTAACAGAAACAGTGTATTTTATCAAATACAAGTTTAAATTGAAATTACAAATCATTGTGTCCCTGGCTTATTAATTATCTGATTAAATCTGTTAAGATTCAGTGACTATATGTCTATCTTAGACTGGACAAAGAAAATGTAGCACATATACACCATGGAATACTATGCAGCCATAAAAAACAGTTAGTCTGTGTCCTTTGTAGGGACATGGATAAATCTGGAAAACATCATTCTCAGCAAACTGACACAAGAACAGAAAACCAAACACCCCATGTTCTCACTCATATATGGGTGTTGAACAATGAGAACACATGGACACAGGGAGGGGAGCATCACACACTGGGGTGTGTTGTGGGGGCTAGGGGAGGGATAGCAGGGAGGTTGGGGAGGGATAACAAGGGGAGAAATGCCAGATACAGGTGATGGGGGGATGGAGACAGCAAACCACCTTGCCATGTAGGTACCTATGCAACAATCCTGCATGATCTGCACATGTACCGCAGAACCTAAAGTACAATAAAAAAAGAAAAAAAATGTCTATTTTAACCTGTCACATTTATTCATAAAACTATATTTTTATTTATGATTTCATTTACAATCATTTATTTATTTGTCTTGACTTATTAACCATTATCGAGTGTATGATATGCTTGACTTCAGAAATATGTGACATTAGCCCAAATATGCATTTGCTATCAGTGACAAAATCTGGCTTTGTTTTATATTTGTGCATACTGCTAATTGCTCTTTAATGATTGAATCTTACTCATTAAAGGTTATTTTATGTTTCTAAAAAGCTCTATAAATCTTTCTTAAAAATAAAGGTACTGAGTGTTTATTAGATTGAACTATATGAAATTGACAATATTTGTTGACTTTTGTGCTACAGAAATGGCTATTTCATAAGACCATGTGGCAACTACCTTTTTTTTTTTTTCCCCCAAATGGAGTGCTGCTATACTTTAAGGGAATAGTAAGTATCTATACCAAGGTCTCACCATAATTATACTAGTTTCTTGGAGTCAATGTAGAGTCAATGTATAATGTTTGCCTGGAGTTTTGTTATTTAGAAAAAACAAACATATATTATTAGAAATTTACCCACAAAGTTTATATAGCTGAATTTTTAAAATAAATATTAGATTTCAGTAATGAGTATAAGAGATCTTGAGAACTCTATTATTTTCCCTAAGGAGATCTTCCATTATAATCAGTTTAAAGTTGAAAAAGATAAACTGAATTAAGAAAATGTGGCACATATACACCATGGAATACTATGCAGCTATAAAAAGGATGAGTTCATGTCCTTTGCAGGATCATGGATGAAACTGGAACCATCATTCTCAGCAAACTAACACAAGAACAGAAAACCAAACACGACATGTTCTCACTCATAAGTGGGAGTTGAACAATGAGAACACATGGACACATGGAGGGGAACATCACACAGTGGGGCCTAAGGGAGGGATAGCATTAAGAGAAATACCTAATGTAGATGATGGGTTGATGGGTGCAGCAAACCATCATGGCATGTGTATACCTATGTAACAAACCTGCATGTTCTGTACATGTATCCCAGAACTTAAAGTATATTAATAATAAGAAGAATCACACAGCTTTAAAGTAAATGAAACTTTGAATATGATAACAAATAGGCTCCTCTTTTGATTTATTATTCATAATTTTCATGCAACTACCTTTTTATTGAAGCCTTATGATAACCTTGTAAGTCAAGGCAGTAGAAGAGGTTTTCTTTTTTACTGAGGATGGGAGTAGGCTAGATGTTAAGTGACTTAGACTTTGTCTCAGAGCTAGAAAATAAGAGTTGGAATAAGGATTTATGACTGCTAACTCTGAATTTACTAATCCACACTTTGTCTTCTACAGTAATTATTAATAACTATCACTTATTCTCTGCTTATAAATATAAGGTTATATTCAGATGGCTGATGATATTTAAGATTTCAAGGTCAACATGGTAAATTAATTCATTATCACTGAAAAGTGGGTTGGATATAAAGAAGAAAGCAATATGAATGATGTTGTGGAAATAGCAGGTGCTGGTTTGTCAGTGATTCAACATGTCCTATAGTGTTTTTCTACTCACATACATCTATAAATATGATTTCTTATTAGGTCTGGGTGTTTTCAATGAGACAGAGCATGCACACACTTTCAAGAAAGGAAAAATAAGGAAAAAGACAAAATTGATTAGAAGGGTTCAATACAATATGATTTGTCCATCAATTGTAAATTAAATTGTGAAGAGAAAAATCTAACACGAATTTAGAAGGCAGTATTTGTAATATACAATGTGGGTGTTTTGAATTTAACCTTCATATAGTGATCATCGTCACATGGCCTTTCTACCTGTAGCTCTGATCCTAATTGACAAGGTATGCCAACCATGCCAAACGGAGTCAAAGGAAAACCACCAGATCAGTTCAAAAGTCAAGATAGGGTCTCAGGCTGTCACTGAAAGATTCCCTATAGGAACTGCTGTTATAGGAAGCTTCTGCAAGAGCTGTAATGTGACTGTGCATTATTATTTTATTTTAAATAACATTGAAGGCCTGTGCCAAATGGTGAAATGCTGTGAGAAGAAATACGTGTCATTAGAGGAATAATAGTAATAATTGTTAAAATTAATATTGCCTTCTTAATTTGGGAAGTTTATTCGTTTAGCATATTATAGCTCTCATATGTAGCAGCCTAATTCAGGAATTAAGCAGTGCATGATTCTGTGGAGTTATTATATTACTTACTAAATACTTATATATATCCCTATTTGTCAATGTCTGATTTACTTAGCTTATTTATGGCCATTCTGCTCCAATTACTGTCCTTGTTTTAGATTAACCCACTATGTCAAACCTAGCTCTTTCTCCTGAAGTCACATTTCCAAGTCGCATTTACACAGCTCACTCAGAAAAACTTTTAAGCTTCCAGTTATTTTCCTACAGTAGACTCGTTTCTATTTGTCTCTGCAGTGAGTACTTTCAGAACTAGCAAGAATCAGAGAAAAATAATCAACTTTTGATGTATCACTTGCTCAGAATTATTTAAGAATAAAGACTGTTGTGACCATCTTAAAAAATAAAAACAACTTTACCCCTGTTTTAACTCATTCGCCCCCGTCTCCTTTCTCTGCTTTATTTTTCTCCATAGCACCAATCATTTCTTAATCTCCAATCTAATTTACTCACTTTGCCAGTTGTTTGTTTTTAATTTCCCAGGATTCTCTCGAATGATAGTTAAATGAGGGTAAATGTCTTTATTTATTTAATACTTTATTATCAATGTCTGACACATAGAACGTGCATAATAAATGTTTGTTAAATCAATAATGAGCTAACATGGAGGTCTGCTTCTTCATCTGTAAATTTTAAATAATGAAAGTATAGACAGCTCTTATTAGCCAAAGCTTTTTCATTTCTAGAAAAGTGATAGCAAATTTCCAGATAGCAGGAGCCTATATTTCATTATTTTTAACGGAAAAAATCATGAGTTCTAAGCACATCCCAAAATGCCAACTGTTATTAAAACATGAAAAAATATCCGAGTCATAACCCATAAATTATTTCTGGATAGCATAAAAAGGTCAAAATACAACTTACCTAATTATTTAACAAGTAATAAAGTGAAGTTACGTCGCTGGTGAGTATGTTTCTGTGCAGTATACAATATTACTGGGCATTTTCCTTTTACACTGCAAGAGGCAAGTACTCCAATGCAAATAACAAATAAAACAGTATGATACATATAGAAAACTATCTAACTAA
Source organism: Cebus imitator (assembly GCF_001604975.1). Taxonomy (NCBI): domain Eukaryota; kingdom Metazoa; phylum Chordata; class Mammalia; order Primates; family Cebidae; genus Cebus; species Cebus imitator. The sequence continues at coordinate 1,352,349 of NW_016107678.1, read as the reverse complement.
ATTGAAACTTGCTAATAGTGCCCTCAGGCATCTGACATAGCAAACAGGAATCTGTTAGAAACTTCAAAGTAAAGTGTGGAGAAGATAATAGTAATAATACGTAAAAGGTTTAAACAACTTTAGTACACATAATAATCTCATCAGGAGAACAAGAGAGATAGAACTGCAATATGATTGATGTTTTCTCACAAAAAGGCATGCCCAATTTAGATGTGTCTTTGCCAATATGAACATGCAATTTTGTTTAGGGACCTCTGGACTTTGATAGTAAAGTTTTGGTAAAAAATATTTTTATACAAGTCATTATAGTGAATGAATAGTGCAATTTTTGAATAGCAAGAGCTAATTGCATATATCTCAAAAGGTTTTTGAGCATTAAATGAGATGTTCTCTGTAAAGAACTTGACCCTATTAATTACTCATTGTATAGTAATGAATATTATGTCTGAAAGTAGTAGAAGGATAGATATGATTGTCATGAAATTTACCGCCAATTAATGATATGCCTATTTTTTCTTGTGAACGTTCTCTGTCCCCTGCTCATCAGTGATTTTTTTCTAACTCAGTAATCTTACAATTTGCCAATTTTGGGAAAGTGAAATAAAAGAGAGGCCCTAAAATGGTCACATTCAAGTGTCATTCTAATCAGCTGTGAGCAAGTAATCGGCTATACTGTAGCTGCAATGGTGACTGTTATTCTTTCCAGCTGGTCTTAATAAGATTCTTATATTGATTTGTCTGGTGTCCAAAATAATTTTTCAGAAGTGTTACCCTAGGGGCTGGGAACCAGTTGAGTTGTTAGCATCTGGTTTAAACATTTTGGGAAGGACTGATATCCTGTTCTGACTTTCTTAAGTCCATCTGTATTATTTGAGATGCCTGGTCTATAGTAGGTTTATATATTCAATATTGCACTTATGAAATTATATATTTATTTTGAAATTAAATAAATATTATGACTGAAGTGTGGCTGGAAAGCTGATGCTGGCTTTATGGATTCTGTTAGTACCACTGTAGAACTATATGGTATATCTAACTTGGTTGATAATGACCAAAAACAACAACAAAAAGGTAGAGTTAAATATGAGTCTCCCGGGCTACCTGGTAGTAAAATTTTATTTTTCTTTTAGAAAACATTATCTACAAGTAAACTAGAAAAATAAGTTTCTGGTTAAATACCTAGATGGTTTATTTCCCTTTGCATGGAAAATCTTTGTGGCAGTCTGCATACCCTTAATTTAGAAAAGGGGTACCTCATTAACCTAAAAAATTAACTGAAAGAGATACCAGTTAGTCTCATTCTCTACATTACCAGTGACTTAAAAAATACTATTCATCTACAACAGTATCACTAATTAAAGCCAGAATTTGTATTCATATTATCATTTTAGCTTCATATGCATAGCTTTAATTTAGTTTCTGTTTATTTTTTAAATTCTGTGCAATTTGGAGCTCAGGAATATATATTTTGAGTTTACAGGTTAAATAAACAGCATTTACTCTCATCCGGATAAACAAGCTTGAATGCAATTTGGAAGAAAAGGGGAATGCTAACCAATAAAGAGCTAAAATGCAAACACGCTGAGATTAGGGAAATATAAGGTTCTCCTATGAAAAAACTAATTGCTTTTTATTGATAGTGGACTAATATGCATATTATTTAACTACAGCTTATTAATTAGTTCACTCATTTCACAAATACTCATTTAATACTTACACAGTTTCAAACACTTTACTAGCACAAATTAATTTGTATAATAACAAAAGAAAAATACACAAAAATTATAGGGGAAAAAATGTAAGACTAAGATTAATGTATGCTACTATTCAATGGAGTTATGGACTAGAAACTGAGAAATGCTTCATGATTCCAGAGACAGATGGAAGACCACAGAAGTCTCTTTTCATGTAAGCAATATATCTTCAGCCTTATATAACAGATAGTACAAATCACTGAGAATAAATAGAAAAATTCTAAGAATTAAAGAGGAAAATGAAAAAAACAGTGGAAATAAAAAAGTAAAGGATGCAAAAGAGATGTACAACACAGCAAACAAAGTTGATATTTCATAAAAACATTAATAGACAAATCTCTGTCATGATTGATTAAAACAGGAATTTAGGAAGACAGATAAATATGGTGAATAAAAGGAAGGCATATATAAAATAAAGCAGAAATTACAATGATTAAGAAAAATACTATAAAATATGGCAACAATTTTGAAAATTATAAAAATGTATTAATGACTAAAAAATGCAATTATGAAAATTGACTCATGAAATAACATTATGAGGAGGCTCACCTCATAAACGTTTGCTCTAAGAACTACTGCAGGAACATACCAGGAAAACTACAATAATCCACAGACCCTAAGGAAGCAGCTTGCTGCTACAGGCTCTGTGAGACTGCTGAAAAACTGTGAGTGCTCAAAGTGTGAGAAGGGGGAATGTCCGTCCTCGAACACACATCCTCACAGGAATCCTGAAGGTCTAGATTATGAGAGAAGGATTTGACCTTACCTATATAAAATACAGTGGTAGAGGAAGCAGCAGCAAGAGTCCTGTGGACACTCTTGGTTCCAGGAATCCATTCCTGACTTTGTCTTGCACGCGTCCTTGAAGAGAAAACCTTTGCTGGTGGGGAGGCGTGAAACCTGAAAGTTCTCCTTGCATTCTCAGTGGGGAGGCTTATAGCCTAAGGAAAGGTCTCAGCGCTGCTCACCAGCTGCCTGGAAACAAACTTGGTGCTCTTGAGAGGGATCACAGTGGGAGTGAGACTGGCCTTTTGGGCTGCCTGGGAACTGGGTGAGACCTGTTACTGCTGGCTTTCCCTCTCTTCCCTGGCAACCTATATGATGTAGCAGAGGCAGTCATAATCCCCCTGGGAACATAAGTCCATTGGCCTAAGAGCCACACCCCATCCTCCATAGCAGCAGCAGCAGCAAACCCTGCCCAAGGAGAGGCTGAGCTCAGACACCCTGCCCCCACCTGATGGTCTTCCTTGCCTGCCCTGGTGGCCAAAGACAAAAAACATAATCTCTTGGGAGCTCTATGGCCCTGCCCTCTGCCTGAGAAACCTGACAAGTTTGTATTCTCCCTTATACTACCAAAGCTGATACTCTTGAAAGCACCACCTCCTGGCTGTAGGCCATGCAACAAAATGCCAGTGTACTAAACAAAAACATAATAAAGGACCCTCACAGTGTCCACTTCGCTTCCCTGCTGCCTTCACTAAAGCAGGTGCTGGTATGCATGGCTGAGAGACCTGAAGACAGATCACATCACAGGACTCCTTGCAAATACTTCCTAGTACCAGCCCAGAGCCTGATAGATCTGCTGGGTGGCTAGACCCAGAAGACAAATAACGATCACTGCAGTTTGGCTCTCAGAAAACCTCATCCATAGGGGAAAGGGGAGAGCACCACATCAAGGGAGCATCTGTGGGACCAAAGAACCTGAGCAATGGTCCTTGAGCCCCAGATGTTTCCTCTGAAATAGTCTACACAAATGAGAAGGAACCAGGAAACCAATTCTGGTAATTGACTAAACAAGGTTCCTCAACACCCCAAAACATCCCACTAGCTCACCAGCAGTGGGTCCAAACCAAGAAGAAATCCTGAATTGCCAGAAAAACAATTTTGAAAGTCAATCATGCTACTCAAGGAGGTACCAGAGAAAAGTGAATATCTACTTAAATTAAAACCAATGACACAGAATATAGATGGAAGAAATTCCAGAGAAATAGATAACATAAATGAAAAACAATGACAACTTCTAGAAATGAAGGACAACTTAGAGAAATTCAAAATACATTGGAAAGTTTCAGCAGTAGAATCCAACAAGTAGAAAAAAGGACTTCGGAGCTTGTAGACAAGGCTTTAGAATTAACGCAATTTGACAAAGAAAAAATAATTTTAAAAAATGAACAAAGCCTCTAAGAAGTTTGGGATTATGTTAAACAACCAAACCTAAGAATTGGTTTTCCTGAGGAAGAAGAGAAATGTAAAAGTTTGAAAAATGTATTTGAGAGAACAATTGAGGAAAACTTCTCTAGCCGTGCTAGAGACCTAGACATCCAAATACAGGAAGTTCAAAGAACATCTAGGAAATACATTGCCAAAACATCATCACCTAGACACATAGTAATCATGTTTTCCAAAGTCGAAATGACAGAATCTTAAGAACTGTGAGACAAATGCATCAGGTAACCTATAAAGGAAAACTTATCAGATTAACAGCAGATTTCTCAGTAGAAATGCTACAAATTAGAAGGGATTCAGGTTCTGTCTTTAGCCTCCTTTAAACAATTATCAGCCAACAATTTTTTATCCAGTAAATTTAAGCTTCGTAAATGAAGCAAAGATACAGTATGATTCAGATAAGCAAATACTGAGAGAATTTGCCACTACCAAGTCAGCACTACAACAACTGCTAAAGGGGCTCTACATCTTTAAACAAATTCTCAAAATTAGCAAATAGAACATTTTTGAAGCATAAATTTCATACCTATGAAACAAAAACACAATGAGAAACAACAACAAGGTATTCAGGCAACAACTAGCACAATGAGTAGAATAGTACCTCACTTTTCAATACTAATGTTGAATGTAAATGGCCTTAAACCTCCACTTAAAAGATATATCATGGCAGAATCAGAATTTACCAACCAAGTATCTGCGGTCTTCAAGAGATTCACCAAACACATATAAGAACGTATATAAACTTAAAGAAGTGGAAAACTACATTCCATGCAAATAGACACCAAGAGCAAGCAGGAATAACTATTCTTATATCAGAAAAAACAGGCATTAAAGCAACAATAGTTAGAATGACAAAGAGGGACATTAAATAATAATCAAAGGACTAGTCCAACAGGAAAATATTACAATCCTATAAATGCACCTAATACTGGAGCTCCCAAATTTATAAAACAGTTACTACTAGACCTGAGAAGTGAGATAGATAGCAATACAGTAGTAGTGGGGGACTTCAATACTCCGCTGACACTACTAGACAAGTCATCAAGACAGAACGTCAACAGAATCAATGGACTTAAAATATACTCTAGAACAAATGAACTTATCAGATATTTACAAATACATTCTATCCAACTACAGAATATATATTATATTCATCAGCACATGGAACATTCTCCAATATAGACCATATGATGGGCCACAAAACAAGTCTGAAAACATCTAAGAAAATCAAAATTATATCAAGTATTCTCTCAGATCACAGTGGGATAAAAATTGAAATCAACTCCAATAGGAATCTTCAAAATCATGCAAATACATAGAAATTAAATAGTTTACTCCTTAATGATCATAGGTCAACAATGAAATCAAGATGAAAATTAAAGAATTATTTGAACTGAATGATTATAGTGACACAATCTATCAAAATCTCTGGAATACAGCAAAAGCAGTGCTAAGAAGAAAGGTCATAACATTGAATGCCTACATCAAAAAGTCTAAAAAGGCACAAATAGACAATCTGAAGTCATACCTCAAGGAGCTAGAGAAACAAGAACAAACTAAAACCAAACTCATCAGAAGAAAAGAAATAACAAAGATCAGAGCAGAAATAAATTGAAACAAAAAAAAATACAAAAGACAAATGAAGCAAAAAGGTAGCTCTTTGAAAATACAAGCAAAGTTGATAGACCATTAGTGTATTAACCAATAAAAGAAAAGAGATGATGCTAATAAGCTCAGTTAGAAATGAAACAGGCAATATTATAACCAATATCACAGAATACAAAATATTATTCAAGGATGCTATGAACACGTTTACAGGCACAAACTAGAAAACTTAAGAGGAGAAGGATAAATTCTCGGAAATATACAACCCTCTTAAATTAAAACAGAAAGAAACAAAAATTCTGAACAGACCAATAACAAGCAGCAAGATTGAAATGGTAATAAAAACAATTGCTAACAAAAACACATCCTGGACCAGATGGATTCACAGCTGACCAATATCCCTCATGAACATAGATGCAAAAATCCTCAACAAAATACTAGCTAAGTGAATCCAACAGCTTATCAAAAAGATAACCATTATCAAGTGGGTTATATACCACATGGTAGTGATGGTTTAACACACGTAGGTCAATAAATGTGATATGCCACATAAAAATAATTAAAAACAAAAACGCTCATCACAACAGACACAGAAAAATCATTTGACAAAATCTAGCATCTTTTGTGATTAAAACCCTCAGCAAAATTGACATAGAAGATAATAAAAACCATATACAACAAACCCACAACCAACATTATATTGAATGCAGAAATAGCTAAAAGCATCTTCCCTGAGAACTGAAACAAGACAAGAATGCTCACTTTTACCACTCCTCTTCAACATAGTCCTGGAAGTCCTAGCCGGAGCAATCAGACAAGAGAAAGAAATAAAGAGCATTCACATCAGTCAGAAGGATGTCAAACTGTCACTGTTTGTTGATGATACAATTGTATAACCAGAAAACTGTAAAGGGTCATCCAAAAAATGTCTGGAACTGATAAATTCAGCAAACTATCAGGATAAAAATTAAATGTACACAAATTAGTAGTTCTGCTGTACATTAATAGTGACCAAGTTGAGAATTAAATGAAGAACTAAGCCTCCTTTACAATAGCTGCAAAAAGTAAAATAAAATACTTGGGATTGTACCTAACCAAGGAGGTGAAAGCTCTCTACAAGAAAAACTACAAAGTATTTCTGATATAAATTATAGATGACATAAACAAATGGAAATATAACGTATGTTCATGGATGGTTAGAACCAATATTGTGAAAATGACCATACTGCCAAAAGCAATCGACAAATTCAATGCAAATCCCATCAAAATACTGCCATCATTCTTCACAGAACTAGAAAAAAAAATCCTAAATTTCATGTGGGATCAAACGAGAATCCACATAGCCAAAGCAAGTGTAAGAAAAATAAAACAAAAACAAAACTGGTGGCATCACATTATTTGACTTCAAACTATACTATAAAGCTATAGTCACCAAAGTAGTGTGGTACTGGGATAAAAATAGGCACATGGACCAATGGAACCGCATAGAGAACGTAGATATAAAGTGAAATACAACCAACTTATCTTCCACAAAGCAAAGAAAAATGTGAAGTGGGGAGAGGAATCCCTATTCAACAAATGATAATGGGGTAATTGGCAAGCCACATGTACAAGAATGAAACTAGATCCTCACCTCTCAACTTACATAAAAATCAATGCTAGATAGCTCAAAGACTGCAATGCAAGATAGCTCAAAGACTGAAATTTAAGACTGGAAACTATAAAAACTCTAGAAGGTAATATCAGGAAAACTCTTGCAGACATTGGCTTAGGCAAGGACTTTGTGACCAAGAACTTAAAAACAAATGCAACAAAAGCAAAGATAAATAGATGGGACTTAATTAAACTAAAAAGCTTCTGCACAGCAAAAATAAGCAACCAAACAAGCAAACAATTAGCAGAGTAAACAGACAATACCAACCTAAAGAGTGGGAGAAATTCTTCTCCAACTATGAATCAACAAAGGACTATCATCCAGAATCTGCAAGGAACTCAAACAAGGCAACAAGAAAAAGACAAAGAACACAAATAGACAATTATCAAAAGTAGGTATACAAATGGCCAACAAATATATGAAAAAATGCTCACATCACTAATTATCAGGGAAATACAAGTCCAAATCATGATGTGATATCACCTTACTCCTGCAAGAATGGCCATAATAATAATTTTTAAAAAGTCAAACAATAATAGATGTAGTCATGGATGTGGTGAAAGGGAACACTTTTACACTGCTGGTGGAAATGTAAACAAGTGTAACCACTATGGAAAATAGTGTGGAGAGTCCTTAAAGAACTAAATGTAGATCTACCATTTGATCCAGATTGACTGTTCCTGGGTTCCTACGCAAAAGAAAAGAAGTCATTATGCAAAAAATATACTTGCACATGCATGTTTATAGCAGCACAATTTGCAATTGCAAAAATATGGAACCAGCCCAAATGTCCATTAATCGACAAATAAAGAAAATGTGGTATGTGTATACACACACACATATACATACACACACACCATGGAATACTACTCAGTCATAAGAAGGAACAAAATAATGACACTCACAGCAACCTGGATTAATTTGGAGACTATTATTCTAAGAGAAGGAACTCTGGAATTGAAAACCAAACATTGTTATGTTCTCACTCATATGTCAAAGCTAAGCTGTGAAGGATGCAAAGGCATAAGAATGATACATTGGAATTTGGGAAATTGGAGGTAATGGTGGTAGGTGACATGGGATAAAAGACTGTCCATTACACATTGGGTAAAGTGTACACTGCCTGAGTGATGAGTGTACCAAAATTTCAGAAATCACAACTAGGGAACATATCCATGTAACAAAACACTACCTTTTCTCCAAAAATCTATTCAAATTTTTAAAAACTAAAATTTAAAAATGTTTTTATTAAATTTAAAAAGATAATCAAAACTATAGAAATCATTTTCTATTAGTGATTGTTAATGTAAATAGCACTCATGAATCACTATAAATAACTAATAGTTTTAACTGTTAGTAATCCACAAGGTAGATATTTCATTGGTATAAATTAGTAATATGTAATGGCCCATTAATTGTACTATTGCAGCTTGCTGATTTTAATGATCCTCTTATTAGTATAAATAGTAACTCTGTTAAAATTTAGTGACATGTTTCAACATTTTTTTTTTAACTTTTAGGTTCAGGGATACATGTGTACGTATGTTACATAGGCAAACTTGTGTCGTGAGGATTTGTTGTACAGATTATTTTGTCATCCAGAAACTAAGCCTAGTACCAAATAGTTTATTAATATTTTTTTTGAATCCTCTCCCTCTTGCTAACTTCTACCCTCAGAAAGGCCCCAGTGCCTGTTCCTTTCTTTGCCTACATGATATCTTAAATGATACAAATTTTAAGAGTTCCAAAAAGACTATAATAAAATAATTGCCATAATCAAGATCAACCATGGAGCATGGAAAAGTATTAGAAAAAATAATTTTAAAAATTTAAGAAATTATTTGCATCAAACAAAAAATTTTGGGAGAAAAATATAGAATGCCAGGGACAAAGAAAATGTTTTAGTTTCAGTAATATATATCTTAGGAATATAAAATATGACTGATAAATTTCATGAAAAACTAAAACAGAAAAAAAATCTAAAGAATTAAAACTGACTATAGATTTTGCAAATCTAGGCATATGATTATGTAATTTGACTACTAAAGTAGTCTATTTTTGAAAATTATTGATCTCAAGCAAGAAATTCTAACTGTGCAGAAGATAGAATATTTTGGAAATGAATATTATATAAACATGTTAAATGCCAAACTAAATGATTCAAATATTTTTACTTTATCCTATTTCAAAAGATTCTTCATTTTGTCCATGTTTTAAACTTTTTAAAGAAAGAACAAAATGGACCCCAAAATGGCAGATTTTTTCATGTATTTCAGATAAACATGAAGAAAAGGAAATATATCTTAAAAAATGAAATTAAATATTTCTAATTGTACTCTGATTTTAAATATTTATAATTACCAGTGCTGCAGTAAAGAAACTACATGTAAATGAGAAAAATAATGCCATGTGGCATCTGAATGCATGATTCAGTTTTTAGTGATGCAATGTCTAACATCAGAGATCAGCTAAGAGACTTCATGAGTATGATTATGAGAACTTTTGCATTTGGTAGGAATGGTAGCAAAATTTGAATATTATGGGAAACATTTATGAAGCATACAAATATTGCCAGCAAAATGACTACATGTTATTTGGGGCATAAAAAACAACTGAATAATTAGGACAATAATAAATGTGTTTAGAAAAATAACTGAATAATAATTGATACCAGTTGATACATATGCACACACATATAACTCATTACATAAACTTTGCTCAATTGAGAATAATTGCTGTTTGATTTGAAAAATTCCAAAATGCATATTTTCCAGATGAAATACTTTTATGTGGGCTTACTCAGCAGATGACAAAATTGAGGAAAAAATAAAGGCGTTTTTAGTAGACTTGTAAAATCTGAATTTAACCAAAGATAATCCAAGTGGAAGGGTAAAACAATGTGCAAGGAAGAGTAAAGATTGCAACATGGGGAAAAGGACTCTGTATTCAATAAATGGTTCTGAGATAATATGCAGAAGATCGAAACTGAACGATTACTTTCACCATAAACAAAAATTAAATCAAGATGGAGTAAAGATATAAATGTAAGACCACAATATATAAGAATCTTAGATGAAAACCTAGGAAACATCACTTCGGATATTGGCCTTATGAAAAAATGTATGACTAAGAGACCAATTGGTGTGCTGCATTCAAGACACCCATCTCAGGTGCAAAGACACACATAGGCTCAAAACAAAAGAATAGAGGAAAATTTACCAAGCAGATGGAGAGCAGAAAAAAAGCAGAGGTTCCAACTATAGTTTCTGACAAAACAGACTTTAAACCAGCAAAGATCAAAACAGACAATCAAGGGCATTACATAATGATAACGGTCTCAATTCATCAAGAAAAGCTAACTGTCCTAAATATATATCTATATATATATCCTAAATACAGGAGCACCTGGATTCACAAAACAAGTTCTTAGAAACTACAAAGATATTTAGACTCCCACACAATAATAGTGGGAGTCTTTAACACCCCCCTGTCACTATTAGACAGATCATCAACACAGAAAATCAACAAGATATTCAGGACTTGAACTCGGCTCTGGATGAAGTGGACCTGATAGGTATCTATAGAATTATCCACACAAAACCAACAGAATATACATTCATCTTGGCACTACATGGTACTTGCTCTAAAATTGATCACATAATTGGAACTAAAATACTCCACAGCAAATGCAGAAAACTGAAATCTTAACAGTCTCTCAGACCACAGTGTGATCAAATTAGAAGTAAAGTTTAAGAAACTTGCTCAAAACCACATAACTACATGGAAATTGAACAATCTGCTCCTGAATGACTACTTGATAAATAATGAAATTAAGGCAGAAATAAATAAGTCATTTGAAACCAATGAGAACAAAAGGACAATGTATCAGATGAGATGCAGCTAAAGCAGTGTTAGAGAACTTTATATCACTAAATGCCCACATCGAAAAGCTAGAAAGATCACACATCAACACCCTAACATCACAACTAAAAGAACTAAAGAACTGAGGGCAAACAAACACAAAAGCTAGCAGAAGACAAGAAATAACCAAGATCAGAATGGAACTGAAGGAGACAGAAACATGAAACATCCTTCAAAAAAAAAATCAATGAATCCAGGAGCTGGTTTTTTTTTTTGGAAAAAATAACAAAATAGACTGTTAGCTAGGCTAATAAGAAAAAAGAAGAGAATCAATTAGGCATAAAAAAAAGTTAAAGGGGATATCACCACTGACCCTACAGAAATACAGACAATGATCAGAGAATATTATAAACACCTGTGTGCACATAAACTAGAAAATCTAGAAGAAATGGATGAATTCCTGCAAACATACACCTTTCCAGACTAAACAAGGAAGAAGTTGGATCCCTGAAAAGACCAATAAGAAGTTCAAAATCGAGGCAGTAATAAATATCCTAGCAACCAAAGGAATCCCAGGATCAGATGACATACAGCTGAATCCTGCCATAGGTACAAAGAGGAGCTGGGACCATTTCTTCTGAAACTATTCCAAACAATTGAAAAGTAGAGACATCTCCTTAACTCATTGTATGAGGCCAGCATTATCAAGATACGAAAACCTGTTAGAGATAGAACAGAAAAAAGAAAACTTCTTTTTTTTGGTGGCAAATATCCTTGATGAACACTGATGCAAAAATCATCAATAAAATACTGGCAAACGGAATTCAGCAGCACATAAAAAAGATTATCCACCATGGCCAGGTGCAGTGGCTCAGGCCTGTCATCCCCGCACTTTGGGAGGCTGAGGCAGGTGAATCACCTGAGGTCAGGAGTTTGACCAGCCTGGCCAACATGGCAAAACCTAGTCTCTACTAAAAATACAAAAATTAGCCAGATATGGGTCACTTTCCTGTATTCCCAGCTACTCTGGAGGCTGAGGCAGGAGAATTCCTTGGACCTGGGAGGCAGAGGTTGCAGTGAGACGAGATCATGCCGCTGCACTCCATCATGGGTGACAGAGTGAAACTCTGTTTCAAAAAAACAAAACAAGACAAAACAGAAAACATTATCCATCAGGATTAAGTCAGCTTTGTCCCGAGGATGCAAGCCTGGTTCAACATACGCATATCAATAAATGTAATTAATTACATAAATAGAAATGAAGAGAAAAACCACATGATTATTTCAGTAGATGTAGAAAAGGAATTTATTAAATTCAACATTCCTTTATGTTAAAAACTCTCAATAAACTAGGCATTGATGAAACATATGTCAAAATAATGAGAGCCCCTTTATGACGAACTCACAGCCAATATCATACTGAATGTGCAAAAGCTGGAAGTGTTCTCCTTGAAAACTGGCACAATACGAGGATGCCCTCTCTCACCACTCCTATCCCACATAGAACTGGAAGTTCTGACCAGAGCAATCAGACAAGTGAAAGAAATGATGTGTATTCAAATAGGAAGAGAGAAAAACAAACTATTTGTTTGTAGGTGACATGATCTTATATCTAGAAAATCTCATTGTCTTAGCCCAAAAGCTGGTTAAACTGATAAGCAACTTCAGCAAAGCCTTAGGATACAAATTAATGTGCAAAAATTACAAGCATTCCTACATACCAACAATAGACAATCAGAAAGCCAAATTATTAATGGACTTTCATTTATAATTGCTATAAAAAGAATAAAATACCTAGAAATACAGCTAACAAGGGAAGAGAAGAACTTCTTCAAGGAGAACTACAAACCACTGCTCAAGGTAATAAGAGTAGACACAAACAAATGGAAAAATATTTCATGCTCATGGACAGGAAGAATCAATATTGTGAAAATGGCTGTATTGCCCAATTTATAGATTTGATGCTATTCCCATTAAACCATCATTGACATTCTTCACAGAGTTAGATAAAAATTACTTTAAAATTTATATGGAACCGGCCGGGTGCGGTGGCTCAAGCCTGTAATCCCAGCACTTTGGGAGGCCGAGGCGGGTGGATCACGAGGTCAAGAGATCAACATGGTGAAACCCCGTCTCTACTAAAAATACAAAAAATTAACTGGGCATGGTGGTGCGTGCCTGTAATCCCAGCTACTCAGGAGGCTGAGGCAGGAGAATTGCCTGAACCCGGGAGGCGGAGGTTGCAGTGAGCCAGGATCGCGCCATTGCACTCCAGCCTGGGTAACATGAGTGAAACTCCGTCTCAAAAAAAAAAAAAAAAATTTATATGGAACCAAAAAAGAGCTTGAATAGCCAAGGCAATTCTAAGGAAAAACAATGAAGCTGGAGGAATTATGTTACCTGACTTCAAACTATATTACAAGGCTACAGTAACTAAAACAGCATGGCCCTGGTACAAAAACAGACACATAGACCAATGGAACAGAACAGAGATCTCAGAAATAAGACCACACATCTACAACCATCTGATTTTAATCAAACCTGACAAAAACAAGCAATGGGAAGAGAATTCCCTATTTAATAAATAGTACTGGAAAATCTGGCTAGCCATATGCAGATAAGTGAAACTGGGTCTCTTCCTTATTGCCTTATTCAAAGATTGACTCAAGATGAATTAAAGACTTAAATGTAAAACCTGAAACTGTAAAAAACTCAGAAGAAAATCTAGGCAATACCATTTAGGATATAGGCATGGACAAACATTTTATGATGAAACATCAGAAATAATTGAAAAAGAGAGCAAGATTGATAAATTGGATCTAATTAAAGAGCTTCTGTACAGCAAAAGAAACTATCATCAGAGCGAACCAACAAACTACAGAATGGAAGAGAAATTTTGCAATCTATCCCTCCAGCAAAGGTCTAGTGTCCAGAATCTTAACAAATTTATTTATGGAACAAATTTGCTTGTTAAATTATTTTAACAAGGAACTTAAACAAATTTATAAGGAAAAGCAACCCCATTAAAAAATGAGCAAAGGACATGAACAGACCCTTCTCAAAAGAAGAAATTTGTGTGGCTGAGATACACATGAAACAAATTCAACATCACTGATCATTAGAGAAATGCAAATCAGAAAGATAATGAGATAGCATCTCATGCCAGTCCGAATGACAGTTATTAAAAAGTCAAGAAACAACCGGTGCTGGCATAGCTGTGGAGAAATAGGAACACTTTTACACTGTTGGTAGGAATGTACAACCATTGTGGAAGACAGTGTGGTGATTCCTCAACCACCTACAACTAGAAATTCCATTTGACTCAACAATTCTGTTACTAGGTATATACCCAAAAATATATATAAACCATTCCATTATAAAGGTACATGCACACATATGTTCACTGCAACACTATTCACAATAGCAAAGACATGGAATCAACCCAAATATCCAGCAATGATAGACTGGATAAAGAAGATGTAGCACCTATATACCATAGAATACTATGCAGCCATTAAAAGGAAAGAGATCATGTCCTTTGCAGAGACATGGATGGAGCTGGAAGCCATTATTCTCAGCAAATTTACAGAGAAACAGAAAACCAGTCACCACATGTTCTTATTTATAAGTGGGAAGTGAACAAGGCGAACACATGGATACAGAGAGGGCAACAATACACCATGGGGCCTGTCAGAGGGGGTAGGGGGAAGGAGAGTATCAGGATAAGTAGCTAATGCATGCGGGGCTTAATACCAAGGTGATGAGTGGATAGGTGTAGCAAACCACCGTGGCACACATTTATCTACGTAGCAAACCTGTATGTACCACACATGATCCTAGAACTTAAAATTTAAGTACAAAAATTAAAATTATTATGAAGTCCTCAAAAGCTATTGCAGCAAAAATAAAAACTGACAAATGGGACCTAATTAAAC
The DNA here is from genome assembly GCF_001604975.1 of Cebus imitator. NCBI lineage: Eukaryota > Metazoa > Chordata > Mammalia > Primates > Cebidae > Cebus > Cebus imitator. Next base: position 1,337,314 of record NW_016107678.1, on the reverse strand, counting down.
TAAAGAACTTCTGTGAAGTAAAAGAAACTATCAACAGAATAAACAGACAACCAACAGAGAGAAAATATTTCCAAACTATGCATCTGACAAAGTTCTAGTATCCAGAATCTACAGGGAACCTAAATAATTGAACAAGCAAAACACGAATAGCCCCATTAAAAAAGGGCAAAAGACATGAACAGACACTTCTCAAAAGAAGACATACAAGCAACCAACAAACATTTGAAAACACTCCATATTATCAATCATCAGAGAAAAGCAAATCAAAACGACAATGAGATATCATCTCACACCTCTCAGAATGGCTATTATTTAAAAGTCAAAAACAACAGATGTTGCTGAGTCTCTGGAGCAAAAGGAATACTTATATATTGTTGATGAGATTGTAAATTAGTTCAGCTACTGTGGAAAATAGTCTGGAAATTTCTCAAAGAATTGAAAACAGAACTACAATTCAAAACAGCAATTTGATTACTGAGTATATAGCTAAAGAAAACAAATTATTTTACTAAAAGACTTGTATGTTTATTGTAGCACTATTCACAATAACAAACACGTGGAATCAATCTAGGTTTCCATTAACGGTGTATTGGATAAAGAAAATGTGGTACACATACATCATGGAATATTATGCAGTCATAAAAGTGGATGAAATCATCTTCTTTGCAGCAACATGGATGCAGCTGGAAGACATTATTCTATACAAATTAACACACAAGCAGAAAACTAAATACCGCATTTTCTCACTTATAAGTGGGAGCTAAACATTGGATACTCATGAACATAAAGATGGCAGCAGTAGACACTGGTGACTACAAAAGGTAGGAAGAAAGAAGAAGGGCAAAGATTGAAAAATCTCACTATTGGGTATTATGCTCAGTGCCTGGCTGATGAGATCATTAGTAGGCCAAACCTCAGTATTATGCAATATACCCAGGTAACAAACCTGCACATGTACCTCCAGAATCTAAATAAAACTTGAAAAAAAAAGATTGCCACAGAAGATTAAAAAAATACAACCTAGGTAATTTTATATTGCTTGTTTTGTGAATGTTTACATTTCTTAGAAGGATCCAGCTAAAATCCCTTTTTACACCTTTGGTATTTTGTTATTGCTTTTGTTAAAGAAGTATACAACTGTTTTTCAGCTTCCAGGAAACATGGGAGTATGCTAAAAGCACATTTATAGCCATAAACTGTCAACAGATAATTTTTTAATGTGCTATTATTTCTTACAGAGTACTCTCTAAGGTTAAAATATTTTTAAAGATAGGATTTATTATTTTTAACTGTGAAGTTTAAGTTTTAGGCTGTATTAATAGATTCTGACCTCATACTATTATTTCCGAAATTTTAACTATAGTTTTAAAAAATTATCAAGGTATATGACATTTACAGTGTACTGTATTCCATAACATTGCATAGTTTTAATTCTACGTTTAAGTTACTTAAAGACTACTCATTTAAAATGCTTATCAAGTCCTATGGATGTTATTTTGATTAGCTTTAATTTCCTGGATTTTGTTTCTTATATGTTGAAATATGACAGGTTGGATGGCCTTTTAAAGTGATACACATCTTAATCCCTAGAAACTGTGAATAAATTACTGTATGTGGTAAAAGAGAATTTGCACATGTGATTAAGGTAAAGATTTTAAGATTTGGAGATTAGCTTGTATTATCTAAGTGGACCCAATGTAATTATACACGGCCTACAGGCAGAGGTTGAAGTGATGTGGCCAGAAATCAAGTCATGCCGGCATCCTCTAAAAACTGAAAGACATAAGGAATGGATTCTCCCCCAAAAACTCTAAGACAAACCAGGCTGTCTGATACTTTGATTTTAGGTCCACAAGACTCATTTTGTTCTTACAACTCCAGGACTGTACAAGGATAATTTTGTATTGTTTTCAATCATCAAGTTTGTGGTAATTTTTTACAGCAACAATAAGAAACAAATACAACGTCTACATGTAATACTTATAATTGAAGAACACTTTTGCATCTTTAACTACTTATAATATTCTTAGGTCATAATTCCATACCTGACAACTTTGGAAGCATTTAAACATTTCTCTTACAAATAAACAATAATTTGAAGAAGTATAAAGCCAGTCTGATTTATTCCCCCATATTTTACTCTAATGTTTAAAATATTTTTCTGTATTTCTGAAGTTTAATAACTTCCCCAGAATACTTTATGGTTTCAATATTTTTTTCTCAATTTTTTCTGAAATAGCACATTAATTTTAATATGTAGGTTTAGTTATCATAAATAAGCAAAATATTATTGTATATTTGCATACAATTTCTTTGTTGCATTTTTTCTTAGGAGTCAGTTATCTTTATGTTGAGTTGTTTATGTACTTTTCATTGTTTTTATAATTGTCTTTTATGATTTTCCTCTACATTTACTATGTTTTTTTTTTTTTTTTTTT
>NW_016107678.1:1328158-1334851 GCF_001604975.1 Cebus imitator | reverse complement strand
CCAGGCACCAGGCTAGAGTGCAGTGGCACAATCTTGGCTCACTGCAACCTCTGCCTCCTGGGTTCAAGTGATTCTCCTGCCTCAGCCTCCTGAGTAGCTGGGACTACAGGCGCATGATATCATGCCCAGTTAATATTTGTATTTTTTAGTAGAGATGGGTTTTCACCATGTTGGCCAGGATGGTCTCGATCTCTTGACCTCATGATCCGCCCACTGTGTCCTCCCAAAGTGCTGGGATTACAGGCGTGAGCCACTGCACCCAGCCTACATTTACTATGTTATTCAACAGCCTCTAAGACAAGGATGCATACTCTCACCACTTTAACACAAGACTGGAAGTACTGGCCAGAGAAATTAGGCAAGAGAAAGAAATAAAAGGCATCCAAATTGGAAACGGAGATGACAAATTTGCCTTGTATGTAGATGACATGATCTTATACTTAGAAAACCCTAAAGACTCCACTAAAAAAACATTAGAACTGATAAATGAATTCAGTAAAGTTGTGGGATATAAGATCAGCATATAAAAATCAGTAGCAATAATATATGCCAATAGTGGACAATCTGAAAAAGAATTTAAGAAAGCAATCCCATTCTCACTAGCTACAAGTAATATAAAATACCTAGGGCTCAATTTATCTAGATAAGGAAAACTCTTCTGAAAGAAATTAAAGAGGAAACATAAAACCTGGAAGGATATTCTATACTCATGGATTGGAAGTATTAACAGTGCTAAAACAACAATACTAAACAAAGCAATTTATAAAGTCAATGCAATTCTTATTAAATACCAATGACATCTTTTAAAGAAATAAAAAAATTAATTTGATTTTCAGATACATCTTGCAAATCTAACTTAGTGTGGTAGTGATATTGTTATGTCATTTTACTGGTGTTTTTTTTTTTGCAGTCACATTCTTTTATTTCATTTCTTTGATTATGCTTTCTTCTAGTCTGAGTTTGTTGTTTATAACATGCACTTTTCTCTCTTTTCTATTATATTTTGCCTGTTGTTTTTTTAGATGGTTGCTCTGTCACTTGTCTCAATCTTGTACTTAAAAAAGGATCATCGTTATCCAAACACATTTTTTTCCTCTGGTAGTTTCTAGTGTTGGTCTGTTGCATTCTGTCTCATAAGGGAACCAAGAACTCAGGGGAAACTGTTGAGTCCATTGAAAAACTGGCTCATCTGATGTTTTAAATTTACTACAGAGCTGTTATTGGAGCTGTTTGCCCTGGGGAAATATCTGACGCTTTAAATACTTAATTCCAGTTGTTTAGTTTCCCCATTATACTTATGTTTAATAACAAATACTTTTTACCTTCTGTCAGTTTCTCTTCTGATTTTAGGCTATTAGTGAAATTGGTTAAAATTACTCATTGGGGAGTGAGATAGAGTTAAAAATTGTATGGCTTAGTTTTTCTTTGAGTTCTGAGATATCAGTGAAGGTAAAAAATAAGTTTCCCTTCAGATTTTGGAATATTAGCACAAATTCTTTGAATTAGTTAACTCACTTCTCAGGAATAGGATTTGCTTAAGAGTTGTATAGCAACTTTTGTCTTTATCTTTTGGCTAGATGGTTATCACATTATGCTGTAACCCTTTGCTTGCTTATTGATGGTGAATATTTTTCTTACTTAAAAAAGTAGTTTGCAGAAGATTCTGTGATATAGCTTTCTTCATTATAATCTAGAAGTTCCTTTTTTCACTAATGTGCCTCTATTTCTAATTAGACAAAATATATTTCTAATTAGACAAAAATATATATCTCTAGTCTTCTATGTCTCTAGTTGTTGCCTTGTGCTTTAGGCTGGGCACTGTGGCTCACACCTGTAATCCCAGCATTTTGGGATGCTGAAGCTGGCAGATGACTTGAGGTCAGGAGTTCGAGACCAGTCTGGCCAACATGGTGAAACCCTGTCTCTGCTAAAAAGACAAAAATTAGCCAGGAGTGGTGGTTCATGCCTGTAGTCCCAGCTACTCAGGAGGCTGAGGCATGAGAATCGCTTGAACCCAGGAGGCAGAGGTTGCAGTGAGCCCATATTGTACCATTGCACTCTAGCCTGGGTGACACAGCAAGACTCCATCTCAAAAATAACAATAATAACAATGAAGTTTGCACTCTAATGTACTATGAAATATTGTAGAATATATACTTTCAGCAAGTTACATAACTTTCAAAAAACAAATATTAACTATTTGTTGTACAAATAACACTGTATTTAGTATAAATGATAGGGAGAGGAGGCAGAGAAATTCTAGTCAGGAATGGTCAGGGTTCACCCTCAAGCCAAAAAGCCTGAGACCGAGGTCCAAAGTGGGAAGTTACATTTCTGTTTTCCCACTTGAATGTTACCTTTTCCAAAACCACTCGTGGCCTGCCCCACGCCCATTCAAGCTGCTTGCCTTCTGAGGGACAGCTTGATGGCTTAACTTCGGAGACAAGGGAAGATTACCTTCCTTCCCTGTCTTCTTTTCAGCTTCTTTTCCCACTGAGAGTCACCTCCACTGGCAACAAAATCCCCTACATTTACCGTCCTTCAATTTGTTTATGCAACCTCATTTTTCCTGGATACCAGGCAAGAGCTTGGGTGCCCCTAGTGCGGATGCAAAGGCTGTTGCACTGGTCCTTTGCCCTTGCTGGTGGAAGGCAGCTGCCTCATGTGAAAAGGCAGGGGACCCACTGAGCTGTTAACACTTACACCATCTGTGGACCACAGAGCTAAAAGAGCACTGTGAGACTCCCTCTGGGGCTTCCATCTCCCAGATGGATTCTGGGAGATGGCTGGGAGATGGATTCTCATGACCTCTGAGGGCTGCATGGAGTTTGCTCCTGCCGGCACCCAAAAGCACTCGCCCTGGCTCCTGTACCGGCTTACCTGTGTGCCTCCTCCCATGAGGGGTGGGAGTGAGTGGAGTTCATTCCACAAGTGGGTCTGACTGAGTGGAGTTCACTCCTTCGGGTGCCAGAGCAGCTGGCTGACTCCAGCACTCATGTACTCCAGTTCCTGCCTTGTTTACTCATGAGCTCTCTTCTCTGAGGAGTTGAGAGCAGCAGGCTGAGTAAATGACTCTCTCTGAGAGTCCCTTTAAGGGGTCAGAGAAATACCCTGTTTCATAAATATACTGACAATAAAAATTAGGACGTTTTTGTCGGCATTATTGCTGAAGGACCCAGGAATCAACAAATTCTGCCACACACAGTTATTCATCCCAATGACGTGTCTGAAGAAGCTAAATATATAGAGAATAATGGCTTAGAAATGTATAATAATTTACTGTTAAATACCTTGGGTCTTAAACTCCAATAGCGATAACTGTATTCAAATGGCTAAGAGGATATATACCAAGCTAAAGATATGACTGTTCTCCCCTTTGCTATACCACCAGCAAGAACATAAAAGCAGTACCCTTCAAAAGCATACTCCATCCCACTGCCCACTCCATCTAAATCACACCTGAGACTCAAATCTTACCACTTACAGCCAACTCCATGAGAGGAGAGACATTGTCTCTTAGACTAGCCACAACTTGTTTCCAGACAAAAACATGGGGTTAGTTTATGAAATTTACCTCGTGGTGGGAAATGGAGGTGAGATAGCAAACTGGCTCTGCTTACTCCCACATCAGAACCAATGCCAACTCGGATTGCTCGGGCCTAATGGACGTAGTAGTCAGAAAGGAAGATGACGTTTTAAATTGTTTCTCTTTGTGTCTTGACTGTTAGCTTAAGCGTCTTGAGCCATGTATTGGACTCTAACCAACCAAGCTGGGGCATAACACTAGCAACTTTATGTGGGTTTAAGAAAGTATTGTAAATTTTTAAGTTTTCAAAATTTTAGGTCTAGGGGTATATGTGCAGGTCTGTTACATGGATCTACAGCATAATGCTGAGGTTTGGACTTCTAATGAACCCATCACACAAGCAGTGGACATAGTCATTAGGTGAGTTTTTAGTCAGGGCTGAGTAGCAGCTCTATTTTCTAAACCACAAATCAGGATACATGCATGATCTGACAAAATATATTTATGCCCCATCTTGGTATAATTGACAGTTCAGGGACAATGAGGCTAAAAAGCTGGCATATTTTCATTATGCTGATTGTTTATGAGTTAACAGATGAGAAAATATGAAATGTATATTCTTTTAGAATAACCTAAGAAGTAGAGCGATATAAGGTAGCAGTGAAATAATAGTAAATATATAGCTGTTGACCTCGAGGAACTTAGAATCTAATTCCATATGTGTGCCAAACATATAAAACATCTGGACAATTTAGAATTTTGAAGTTAAGAGGATTTATTTAAGCATAAGTTTATAGGGGAACAGTAGTGTTTCTCTTGAGCTAGGAGGAACCAGGAGGGATGGGAAGATCTGGATTTGTGCAGTGGGAAATGAAATCTATTTTAGGCAGAATAAACACTTACATATGAGGATGAAAAGGGATGTATATCAGGGTGTGGTGGTGCCCGTCTCTGCTCCCAGCTCCTGAGAAGGCTGAGGTGGGAGGATCGTTTTTAATCCCAGGAGTTGGAGACAAGATTGAGAAACATAGCAAGACTTGATCTCAAGAAGAAAGAAAGGAAAAGAGACTTGGTGAGGATGAAAATAAGCTTGCTGGTAGCACTGTGGATACAAACACTTGAGTGTTTAGGGGTAAAATGGCACAGGTAGGTAAGGTGAGAGGATAGAAACTGAGAGAGGCCCATGTGTCACTTTCAGCTCCACACAGAACTATGTAGCTGCATATCTTGATTGCAAAAATATATCACAAGTTTAGCCATGCAAGATACAGATTGAACTATCTGATTAATAGATCAAAGGAAATTATTTATTGTTCATCCAATTCTTAAATACAGTTGGCCCTCCATATCTGTGAGTTCCACATAAAAATATTTGGAAAAAAATTGCATCTGTACTGAGCATGTACAGGTGTATTTTCTTGTAATTATTTTCTAAACAATACAGTATAACAACTATTTTCATAGCATTTACATTGTATTGGGTATTATAAGTAGAGATTAAAGTATAGGGAGAATTTGCATAGGTCACATACAAATTCTACACTTTATGTTAAGGACTTGAGCACCGGACAGTTTTGTATCCATGGGAGGTCCTGGAAGCAATCCCCTACAGTTACCAAGGGATGACTGTATATATTTTAATCCCAAATTACATCTTTAATTATTACCTCTTACTTTGAAGGCAGAGAAAAAGATGATAGTTTCTTGCCTTCCTGTGTAAAAAATGAGGGAAATTAAATAAATTATAATGGAGCTGATTTAGAAACATAAAACATTCAATTTATTACCATCTGGTAAACTGAGAGGGAGTATACAGGGCATGAAACCCTGAAAGGTTCTAATGCCTGTTAAAGCACATTTATATTAACCAAATAGAAATGTATCATGGCTTTAAACTCTATTGTTTTGCTCATCCAAATCAGATTGAAAAGTTATGAGGTTTCTATCTGAAATATCTATAAGCTGGACAGATAAACTTATGTGTGAATCAGGTTGCATGCAAAACAATAGGGTGGGGCTTGGGCTGAAAAGAGTACGTTTCTATGCACTGCCTGAAAGGATTTCAGTTTAATTTTTGTAAAATGCTGTGTCTGCCAGAGAAAATATGTGCAACCAGCCCTATGCAACCTGTGGGCAGCCAATTTGCCACCTCCATCCTAATGGGAAACCTGACCTTTAAAGATAGAATAGATATACCTGCAACCAAAGAAATTATAAGAAAAATGATATTAGCTAATTCAACTCTATGATACACCTGAAACTTCCTTTATAAATAAGGTAAGATATTAGTGATACATAAAATAAATATTAAATGCAATGATCTCATCCTTTTAGACTGTGTCTCAGATGATTAGAGCTGTACTCCTAGCAGCAAGCAGCTTTATAAACACAGGTGAAATCATCAGCTTTTTTACCCTCTGATGCTCTGCTGCATTCATCTCCATTCCTCTATAGTCACTCTCCCTCCTGGCTTCTGAAACCAGATAATAGAGGCTAATCTACTTGGGAGAACAATAGAGGTCAAGTAAGGACACTGAAATGATTAAATCCAGAGGGAAAAGCTGGACCAAAGTATTGCATTTCCATACATCTCCTTACTGCTTTAAAATACCATTTAGCCCCCCCTTTTTTTTGAGAACTGATAGCTGCTTATCACTTGTTAATTGACTGTGAGTGCCTAGTGGGTTTAGTTTCCTTTCAGATTAAGCCTGCAGAGAGAAAGCAATGAAAAAAAAAATGACAGCACTAAAGTGAAGGATGGAGGCAGAGAGTGTCTCCTGCCCGGTAGCATTACAATGACCTGAGAGAATAGGGGAAGATGAATACTCTAGCACCTCATAACTGTGGCATGAAAAATGGGGGTCAGGCAAATAGTAATGTGGGTAAGAAATTTTCCTATTACTATTGTATTCTACTTCAATCAGGCATAATGACAAGATAGTTTAAATTGGCATTTACAACCATGCACCAAATTATCATCTTGGTACAATTTTTTTGTCTTAATTTGCAGCTTCTTATTCTTTCTAGTTATAATGCTAAAGTCCAAATGAGAAAACCAAAAAGCTTTTTTTTGCAAAGTATTTGGTTTTAAATTTCCATTTAAAAAAATCAGAAAGATGTTCTAAAAGATGAGGTCTCTGAATTGGCCTAAATTTTACAGGCAGAAG
>NW_016107678.1:1313157-1328143 GCF_001604975.1 Cebus imitator | reverse complement strand
AAATGTGTGTCTATAAATTTTAAATAAACAGAGTTTTATTTTTCAACTACTAAAGGACAAGCTTTGAACTAGAAATAGAGAACAGTTCATTAAGATTAATCAGCTTTTCAGTTAAGAAAAATATAGTAGTTTGACACTTACCTGAATCACTGTTTCTAAAATACTTTTTAATTTATCTAGTTGTGCCTATGCCTATATTTATAGCATAGGTACAAGCAACTTTATTTCTCTATAGGTAAGTTTGCCTAGAAGGCTTTCAGTCACTGTAAAGACAAATATAAATAAAATATAGGAAGCTTAATCATCTCTGTTGAAAATAAGAGATTTCCTTCCCCTCTTTTGCTTAATGCATTTACTTTAGAAATTATAAGTACTTTCTTCTCTTATTAAAAAAATGTATATTAATACTTTTGGAAACTAGATAGGTTGTTTGTCAGTTTTATGACCCAGAGATGTCTTTTTCAAGGACTTGGGAATTATATCCTTTGAATGTAAACACCTAAAATGATAGCACCCCTATATTATATTTTCAGGAGGATACGAGCCTAACTTTAGCTGATGCCTGGCTCCAAGTTATAAAACTATCTGAGTTAATAAAAATAGGAGAAAATTATTATTCATCTTAATTAATTAATTTATTTTCTGAGACAGAGTCTCACTCTGTTGCGCAGGCTGGGGTGTAATGACACGATCTCAGCTCACTGCAACCACTGCCTCCTGGGTTCAAGCGATTTTCCTGCCTCGGCCTCCTGAGTAGCTGCGATTACAGGTGCACACCACCAAGTCAGGCTAATTTTTGTGTTTTTGGTAGAGACGGGATTTTACCATGTTGGTTAAGCTGGTCTTGAACTCCCGACCTCTGGTGATCCACCTGCCTTGGCCTCCCAAAGTGCTGAGATTACAGGTGTGAGCCACCGTGCTGGGCAGAGAAAATTATTTTTCTTTTGTATAAGCCAATTAACTAACACAGATGGTAACCTCAATTATCAGGTGAATTTAAAATAAATTATGTGAAATAAATGGTGCTGGTTGGGGCCTCTTACTGGAGAACTAACATCGTTTCCCTTGAGGATATGTATATGATGGACTGTATTTGCTTGGCTATATGAAGGGTAAGATCTCTTTCTGTCTTTGCTGTCTCTTGGCAGCTAACCTATAATGTGCATTACATGCTTTTTAAATTCTTATTCAATCATCAAAGTATTTTATTCTCTACTACTTCTGTGGAGAATATTTCTTGGTTGAGAGAAGAGTTTGTTTTTAATTCTATTTCCCGTACATCATCAACAATACTAAACTTATTTTCTGGGCATATTTTATTTGACCTGGGTATAATATACTTGTGGACCAAGGTGGAAGCTAGCAGCCTGATTATGTCATTGTGTTTATTCACCATCAGGTATTCATTGAGAGGAAACATGATTTTCAGCGTCTTTGATTCTAAAAATGTGTTTTAGAATGTTTCCACTTAGGTTTTTTTACAAAATGAGTATGGAATAGTCTTGCTTACTTACAGAAGCTGTCTGTATTTAAAAAAATACTCTGGATGGAAGGGAAGAACACCATGGCCAAATAGAAGCCTCCACCAGTCGTCTCACCCACAGGAACACCAAATTTACAGCTGTCTACATAAAAAACACATTTATGACAACCAACAATCAGCTACCAGCTCAGCTACCGTGGGGTACAGCACCAAGTGGGCTCTAGGCTCTTGGACAGTGTTTCTGGACCTGCCTGGGGCCAGAGGGCATCCCACTGTTCTGAATGGTGAGCCCTAGGCCTGGCTACATTCAACACAAGCTGACTGAAGAAACCTTGGGCCTTAAGTGAACCTTGGCAGTAGCCTGGCTGTACTTGTGGGTCTGCGGTGATAGTGGCCATGGGGAAAGGCTACTCTGCCTGTGGAAAGGGGAGGCAAGAATGGGAAGGGCTTTGTCTCATGGTTCAAGCACCAGCTTAACTGCAGTAGAATAAAGAAACAGGTAGATTTCTAAGGTTTTTAACTGCAGCCCATGCCTCCTGAATGACATCTTCCTGGGGCCTGGGCAAACTCACTGCTCTGAAGGAAAAGACCTGGCTGGCTTTGCCACCTGCTGATTGTAGAGCTCAGAGTCTTGGGTAAACACAGTTGGTAGCCAGGTAGTGGTTACGGTAGGCCTTGAGCGAGACCCAGTGCTGTCCTGGCTTCAGGTTTGACCCAGCACAGCCCCAGTGGTGGCGGCCACAAAGGTGCTTGTGTCATCTATCCCCCAGCTCCAGTGGCTCAGTGCAGAGAGACAGAGATTTCATTAGTTTGGGAGAAAGTAAGGGAAGAGAGTATGAGTCTCTGGTAATACAGAGAATTTTTTCCAGATCTTATCTAAGACCACCAAAGTGGTACCTCCCCAAGTCTGCAAGCACCGCAGCATGACTGGGCTTGGCATGACTCCCCCTAATGCAGATACCACTTAAATTACAACACCCTACTCTCTTTGAATACCTGGAAACCCTTCCCAAGAAAGTTGGATATGTACAAGCCCAGAGTGTAAAGACTACAATGAATACGTTAACTCTTCAATACCCACTTGAAAGACAGTGCTTTTTCTCTTGCTGTCTCACTGTCTCTTCTCGGGACAGCAGCAACAGAGAGTTAAAAGAGAAGTCAGATCATGCCTCTCCTCCACTCAAACGCTCCATTGCTGTGTATCTCACTTGTATAGAACCCAGAGTACTTTTTGTAAAACTCCCTGTGATCTACTCCCCACTGCTACCTTTCTGACCTCATTTCCTACCTTTCCCCCATCATTCTTCTCCAGCCACACTGGCCTCCTCCTACTGCAGCTCACAGGCCACATGCTTGGTATTTGTTATCTCTGCCAGAGTTGCATTGCCATGTGGATGATTCATTACTTCACCTCATTTATATCTTCCTAGAAATGCTACTTTCAATGGCCACCCTAGCTAAAATCATACCTCTTTCCTTCATAAGTTATGGATCCCTATACTCTTGTTCAGTTTTTGTTTTTATGCTTAAAATCTGCCGTCATGTACATACTGTATACATTGTTTTCTTGATTATGATCTCTAGCCTCCCAATACAATATAAATTCATGAAGGTAGAAATTTTTGTCTGTGTTGTTTACTGCTGTACCCTGCCTAGGACAGCACCAAGTATTTATGGGTATACAAAAACTATGTATTCAATAAACTAATATAAATTTATAACATTTTACTTTAATTTAAAAAATACATTTAGAGACACTAAGCATTTGCCCAAGGTCCCAGGTACAGCTAGTAGTAGTGATAAGTAAAGACAAGACTGAAACCAAGTAAAGCTTCAGCTATTTCGCCAAAGGTCATTTTAGATGCAGCTTCTGTGATGACCATCTCCTTCTTCAAGTGAAGCTTCTTTGTGGGTATTCCTAATACTGTAACATGCATATTATTCAAGAGCATTTTTTGAGCACATTATGTTCCAAGCCCAGTTCCAGATGCTGGCAATCGGCAATGAGCTCAAGGGGCAAGAATTATTCTTGTTTTAAGCTTGTCTTCCAGTAGAGGAATACAAACAATTTTTAAAAAAGGAAAGTATCCATCAATGACAAATGTTGTAAAACATGTTGGTATCATATTGAGTGTTTGTTATAGAGTAGAAGAAGGGGTTTATTTTAAACTTAGTGTCCAAATAAGAATTGTTTGAGGAAGGGAAGTTTTAATCCACAGTCTGCGTGAGAAGAGTAACATGTCTTCAAAGATGTCTGCAAAGATCTTGTCAAAGACCTTTCCAGATAGAGGAAATAACTATTAATAGTATAAAGGTTTATAGTTAGAAAGAACTTTCCACGCTGGAGGAACAAAATGCCAGCGTGGTTGGAACATAGCAAGAAGGGACGGCCTTATATGAGATGAGTTTCGAGAGACAGACAGATGCTAGTTTATATGTAGCCTCATAAGCCACAGTAAAAAAGCCATTAATTGTTATTATTAAGCAAGAGAATAACACAATCTGATTTACTGAGCACAGATCACCCTACTTGTTACTTGACATGGCATGTAGTACATAGAAGAAGAATATTGCAGTGGTTCAAGATAAATATGATATCCTGAAGGAGGGCTGAAACTATGGACGTGTAGAAAAGTGGATAAATTTGTGTGATAATTCGAAGTTTGGATCAACAAAAACTGTTTGTGGATGAAGGGAGTAAGGGACCAGAAAAAACTCAGGATTAGATCTTTGGATTTTGGCTTCAGACACTCATGAATGGAGTGGCTAAGGAGGAATGAGATGCAGAAGATTTTTAGGGGGAAAAAACCAAGACTTCTGCTTTGACGATGTGAATATCGAGATGCCTATTAGAAATCAGGTTGAGATGTCAGATTGGCAGGTGACTATGTGCCTTTGAGCTGATAATACAAGTTGGGGAGTAAACATAAGATAAATGGGATTTAAACCCAAGGGAAGGGCGTCACTTAGAAAAAAGGTATAGTTAACAGTTTGTGCCAATATTTAATGTTTTAATAGAAGAGAAGTCATCCAAGGCTTCTGGGAAGGAAAAACCAGTTTGGAGGAGGAAATGTTAGGCGAGATGTTAGGGTGAAATGTTACAGAAGATAGGGAGGGAATGGTTAACTCTGCTGGATTTTGCCGGTGGTTCTCTAAGATGAAGACAGAGTGGTGACCACTGCATTTGGCAACATGGAAGTAATTGGTGACCTTGACAAAAGCAGTGGCATTGAAGCGGTGAACAGAGTACTATGGATAGAGGGTTGGTGACTTGGTGACTTTCTTCACTGAAAGAAAGCAATGATTGAAGTAGACATCAATTAATGAATTATTCATGACTTCAAATCTTGTTTATGGATACTAGTTCTAGTTTTCTTCCATGACAGTATTCAATATCTGTATTCATATTTAATCAAAGATATTCCAGTTGTAAATGGCAGACACTTCTGTTAAAAAAAGAAAAATCTCATGCATGAATTTACCTATAAGATTAAACATTTAACCAGTGAGTTGAAACAGTTATGATGCCAATTACATTTGAAAATCAATTAGAATGGGGAGGAGCTTCTTCTCCTTATGATTTTATCAGTGTATATATTTTTATAGGTATAAGGAAATGTTAAACAGATATTTTAAAAGACACTTTGAATTTACAATACCTAGAGGGAATACTTACAATTTACTCTTTCAATACTTGGCAGATGGCAAACTGCAGGAAATAATTTTGCTTTTTATAAACATATATTTCATCAAGACAGTAGTTTAAATCCCTTACTTGCTATGTCTGGTTAAGTTCCTCTGCTCCCCACTGACACAGAACATGGGCAAAGCATCTACAAAATGCACAGAAATGCTCCGAGAAGCTGATATTCATTGTTAAAACTTACCATGTTCTAATATTGAAAGCTAGAAATAGTCAGATTTCAAACTCTTCCCAGCAGGCGTTAAGTAGAGGGGAAGAAGAGAAAATCATTATTAATTCAAGCTATTGAACTGTCCTGACATGTACAATATGGCGTGTGTTTCAAATATATATTATTTTCCTGCTTGCAGTAGTCCATCGGTTTAGAAGGTTTCTTTGAGTACTTTAGTTAAAAGCAAGAAAACTCCAACAATACGCTTTCTAAAACCTTTTGAGTTCTTGTGGATTGTATGACATTCAACATAATGTATCACAAATGAAGAATTTGCAAAGTCATTTTCTCTCTGCCTCTTAAAGATCACAGCTTGAAGATATTTGGAGCATAGCATAGCGCAGTGCAAAGTGTTTTAGGGGAAACAAATTGTGTAGGTGGTAAAATACCCCTATATCAGGGGGTTGATGACTGCCATACGTTAGCCACATAAAGTCACTATTTATATTCTGATTGTAAATATTTTTTCTTAAAATGGGTATGTTTTAAATATCTTAAGAACAAACATCTTTAATAGCAAAAAAATGTTTTATTTGCTTGTGAAATTATATCATCAAATGTGTAATATAAATTCAATGGGAATGAATATGGTTGAATGGGTCTCCAAGTACAGATTGTATATGTAGGGATTTCTATATTTAAAAAGCAATTCCCTCTCTCTTAAAATAGATCTTATAACTTTCAAATAGGAAAATGCTTGCATTAATTCTAAAAGGATCAGTGTAAAAGTATACCCAGTAAAGATTAATATGCAAAAATTATTTGTATTCTGCAGTTCTTTTTCTTCCTCCATTTAATTTCTATAAATACTTTTGAAGGTATTTATTTTTTAGAACCCTACACTACACTGTCTCTATAGGTTTGGCTACTGTACATTAAATTCAATAGGAAATGGAGGGCAGTCTTATCAGAAGAGTTGTCAGTGTCTTACTGAGATCCATTATTCTTCACAAGTACTCCATATATCATGTAAAACATTGGGGAAAAAAAAGAAATACAAAATATTCCAAAGGCATTTCCAACAAAATGTGACTCTCAAGGCTTCTGCTTACTTTACATTCCTTTTCATGTGTTTTTTCTAAACCTGTTTGCTTGTCTGCATTTTTCTCCCTTTGATCATTTTCAGCGGAAGTGTACAAGGCAGTGAAATAAAAAATTCTGTTTCTGCCTGAAGCAGTTCATGCGGTGACACTGCATGGTCGTTTTGAGGTGTGTGAGACAAAAACTTGAAATTTCTATGATTAGTTTGTAAACAAATTGCAAGTCATTTGTGGATTTGGTTAAAGAGATTGTATTGAAAATAGTGATTTCTATCAGCAAAGATAAGGTCATTTTGTGCTAAGTAGAATAAATGTCTGATTGTTTCTTAATAGAAAACCTAAAACAATTTTCTGATAATTTGAGTGCCTAATGTATCACATTACCTTAATCCTTTATTTCTTTTAAACTGAGTAAGCCTTTTTTCCTTATTGAAGATCATTTATTAGTATATCTTCTAATTAAAGATCTAATCTGTGATTTATGAGTGTTTTGACCTAAGATAGAATGTTTGTTTGTTTTTTTTCAATAAGACTCTGTCTTATACAGTTTCTTAGCTTTCATAGCATTTTAAAAAATTTTTTCTAAAGATTAAGTTAAGCCAACTTAGATTCTTTCTATTATCATCCAAAAGGCCCCTTTCTAGCATTGAGATAAATAAAGTAGTAGTTCAACATTTTCAAAGTGCATATTCAAAGTTATGCTTTTTGTTCTCCTTTACAGTGGTTTGGATGTTAGGAATTTATTATGACATTATTGTCTCTTGGTAACTTTTCAGGGAAATAGTGAATTTCGGATACTTGGATAGTTTCACTTGTTTAGTGAGACTACTTCATCTGGCTCCCTTAAAGAGCTATTTGCCCACAATGATGGCTCCTTCTCTTACTCTAAGTACGTCATTTAAGGGGGACTTGCAGGAAAGAGTACATGTACATGAGGAAATTAAATAAATTTAACAAGCAGAACATAGGCACTTCTCCATTTTACTTTTGTTTTGTTTTCAGTGTCTCAACAATTGACCATTTGGAGAGAACAATGATAACAATACTGACAAGGCCCATGCATGCAGGCTTTATAGTCATTGCATCAACATCTCTCTCTTATTTGACTCTGTAGTAGGTTCTAAAGCAAAAAATGGTTAATCCAAGATGCATTCATCATGGAAATTGAATGTTCTCTTTTTCCTTTGTAAAAAAAAATGCATAATTTTGCTTCATTCATTCTGTGTCATTGTCAAAGTTCTGATTCAAGCAAAATAACTCCATGGAATCAGCTACTACTTGACTTGTTTTTTTCTTAATTTGATAATAACAAAAACTTGCTGTCATTCAGGTTACAAACTACTTTTAAGCCTCTCATTAGCTTGGTAAAACAAGTAGGATAGTGTGTGTTATCATTCTCAGTGCTGAAATTAAGATGAAATTGATGGCTTCATCAGTGGCTCTTTTTCTTGCCTCCAAAAATTCCACAGATACTATCATATGTGTCCTGACACAATGCATCAAAATACAAATAAACTTACCAGGACTTTCTACTGCACAAATATGTTTTGGAGAGCTCATCATCATTCAACGAGGCAAGAGAGCAGACCTGCCAGAATGAAGGTGCTAGTTAATTTAACCTTAATTTTATCCTATTTGCTGCCACGGTTCAGGCCACGTTCTAAGATCACAAGTCCATGGTGGTGCTGTGATCTATCCCAAACAAAATATAAGTTATTCTCTTCCATGTGTTTTTCCATAACAGAAGAACACCAGTGGGTGAGATTTGGTAGAAATAGAAGTTTGGGAGAAAATACCTACCTAACATTCTAAGCATTTGTGGTAATCAATCTTTACTTTTGATGTTTCTAAATATATTGAGATGATTCATGTTTGCTCTCTCTGAAAAATAAATGATGCTGACAACAAACTATTGTGGATCATGGGATTTTTAGACAACCCAGATGAGATATATAAAGTAGACATTGCTCATTTCTTTACATATGTTCTAAGGAGAAAATCTTACGGGTCTATTGAAAACTCTGGAAACATAAAAGTACTTCTTAGGTTTCAGCTTTCTCTTTTAAAATGAATAAGATAAATTAAAAATCACATTATGAAAGCAATCTGTTATATTCAGTTTGGAAAAGAACCTGCACCATGCAGATACATAGCAACCAGTAAGGTCCTGAGCACTGAAGGTCATTCCCTGTGGGAAAGGGAGACCTAGTCCACGATGTCTTCGAGGAGTTGTAATGCAGTACAGCTGCCTTGATATAAGGAAAGAGTTAGATCCTAGATCAGGAGCCAGTATGACAATGTGGTTAAGACTGCAGTCTTCAAAGTTAGAACTACCAGGCTTTAATTCCCTGCTCTGTGACTTATAGTGATAGTATGTAGATTATTTAATTTTTCTGGATGTGCGCATGCATGCACACACACACACACACACACACACACGCACACAAACATGTTGAAGTTTCCAATATTCCATACAAACAATTCAAGAATCAAAACAATATGAAAATATATAAAATGAAAAATCCTGCTTTTACCGCTACTTCCCATTTCACTTAAAACATAAACATTTATGTAATATTTTGGACTTCTTAATGCAAATGCTTCTTTTTTCTTTCTCTTTTATACTAAAGCTATCTAGCCAAACTTGCAGATCTAGAAGTCTCATTTTTACTTACTATAGTCAGAAATGACTGATTTTATATGTGAGGATTTCTGACTAAGGTGGAAGTGATATTATAGACTTTGGAGGTTAGGTCATACAGAGAGTTTTAGTTTGCTTCTGTTTTTTGCAAGATGCTTGATTTGAACTCAGTTAACACGTTTTAAAGAAGCCCAGGCACTCAAGGTACAGAGGATCCATGGTCTATGGCCCAGAGACTTCATCTCAGCCTCTGTCAGGCAGCACCTACTTGCCAGGTGTTTGAATAAGTCAAATTGAAAGCAGCTACTCCAGGTCCTAGCTGAGTAATTTCAGATGATGTTGCATCCAGCAACAATGACCTGTCCTTGCTGAGGCCTACCCAAACAGCAGATTCATTTAAAAAAAAAAAAGTTACTGTTTCAAGTCACTATGCTTTCAGGTAGATTGTTAAATAGCATTAGATAATTGCAATAAATTTATGGTTTATTTTGCCATTTTTCTGTTGATGGGCACTTGGATTGTTTTTAATCATTTGCTATTATAAACAAAGCTCAATAAGTAGGTCCCTACATACTTCATTCCATATATGGGTATGTGTATTTCTAAAATAAAATGCCAGAAGTAGAATTTATGGGCTAAAGGATAAATATTGTTTAAAACTTTCAATAGACACTACCAAATTGCCTTCTGTAACAGAGTTTTTTAAAATTTATAAAATAGAGTTGATAAAGTAGAATTTATTTTACAAGAATGCTATGAGATTAAATGATATAATCCACAGTGGAACAGAAAACAGTGCTTGAAATAGTAAACACTCAGTGAATTTTACAAGACAAATGATCCACAATGAACTGCTTTTCAATATTTTTTTCAAAAATGTAGCTGAATACTTGATGTGAAGATGTTTTTACTTTGAGTTTTATTTTGTTTAATAACTATATATATTGTTTAATGATATAACTGAAAATATTTTAAGGGTCATTTATTATGTGTACTTTCACTAAAATAAGACATAGTATTATTTTCCAAAAAGTAGCATTTTCTTTAGAAAAATTAGTTCACTCTCTAATAAAGGTGCAAAGGAAACTTTATTACAACTACCCCCAATTTACTTTCTAATAAAGGTGCACTGGAACCTTACAGAGTCATCTTATTTTCATGTTGTTGTTAGTTAACGATTGTTTTAACCGAGGTTCTCCAGAGATACAGAACCAATAGGATATATACATATAGATAGATGAGAGATGATTTATTAAGGGAATTATCTCACACAATTATGGAAGATGAGAAGTTTCCTGACAGGCTATCTGCAAGTGAGAGAACCAGGGAAGCTGTTAGCATGCTTCAGTCCAAGTCTGAAGATCTTAAAACCAGGGAAGCTTGTGCTCTAACTCTGATTGAGGCTGGAGGCCTGAGATTTTAGAGGCCCAGTAGGGCAAGTCCCAGAATCCAAAGGCTGGAACACTGGGAGTTCTGATTATTTTCAAAAGCAAAAGAAGTAGGCTGTTTCAGCTCTAGAAGACAGAGAGAGAGAGAGAAAGAGAGAGAGAGAGAGAGAGAGAGAGAGATTCCCCTTTCTGCTGCCTTTTAATTCCACCTGTGTCCTCAAACAGGGGCCCTCAAATATGAATGGTGCCCCCCACATTGGGTGAGAGCAGGTCTTCCTTATTCAGTCCACTGATTCGAAAACCATTCTCTTTCAGAAACGTCCTCACAGACACATCCAGAAATAATGCTTTACCAGCTATCTGAGCATACCTTACTGCAGTCAAGTTAACACCTAAAATTAGCCATCACAGTTTCTATGATATTGAAGGCTACAAAACTGCTAGTAAATTCTTGATAATCTAATGAGCATTAGAGTAAGGATAATTAAGGTGGGCATCTGGTGTTTCTATGCGTATTAGTATTTCCCAATTGAAAAGAGAAAATCTTCAGTAATAAAAAGTGGAGGGCTAATTAAATCCAATAGAATCATCACAATATTGGTCAACATTCTATTTTGCTTTTTATATTTCATATTGTGAAAAATTAATTTGTAAGCCTAAAGAAGTAAACAAAATTTTATGTAGAGTTTCATGTTTCACTTAGACCCTATATTTTTCAGATTTTGAGTAGATTTTATATTGACATCTAAAGCACTTTATTTCTGTTCCTTTTAATTGATAAACTTCGGATGGCAATGTGTAATTTCCCAAACACTTTCATATACCTTATGTCCTTTGACACTCAAAACAATACTGTGATACTGTGAGGCAAGTCTCGTTTTCTTCTTTTTTTCTTTTTTAGATACAGGGTCTTGCTCTGTTGCACAGGACTGTTTTCTTCATTTTATAAATAGAAAGCTAGGGGCTCAGAGAGATTCCAGTAGTGCTGGGTAATCTGACACTAGGTCAGCAGTTTTCTCTAATGCAGTGCATTGTAGCTTGCAGTTTTTTGAATCAACAGTGACTAAAAGGATGCTGTGTGTAATAAAGCAAATATTCCACCAGTCCTTCTCACCCTGCCCGCCCACCTGTATGTTCAGTCTGAAGGATGCAGCCACAGCAATATATGATTTGAACTAACTTCTCCATGGTAACTCCTCTGTCATTCAACCAGGCATAGTTTTCGGGTAACAGTTCATCCAAGTCTTCTTAACTCTGTATTTTCCTTTGTTTGCTACCTTATTTTTGATACTCTTCAAGAGTAACCTCATTCAAACTCTCCCCCTAATTTTAGTTGTTCCCCTGATTGTTTTTACATAGAAGCCAAGATATTTTTCAATCTTGTATATATTATATGCAAAAACAGCTTCAAGCTTCTGTTTCAATTAAGATTGCAGCTTCTAAAATCTACCCATATAAAGTGCATTTCTGGACCAGCTACAAGGTCTAGATTCCAGTCTAGACTGCATTCTTTCTTTTTCCATTTCTAGTTCCAGTTGGTTATATACGTTTCTTTTTAATTTTTCTTTACCATTTAAATCATACAGGCAATCATTGTAAAATGTTAAAACAATAATATATATATATATATATATATATATATATATATATATAAAAGAAATGTGAAAGTACCTTGTCATCCCCATTCCATCCGCCTTATCTGACTCGTTATCAGTCTATCATCTATTGCCTAGCTCAGAGACAGGCATAATTAGCAGCTTGATATATATCCTTAGAGTCAATTTTTATGTATTTACATACACACCCATGTATGTATGCATAGCTGTCTTCTTGGATAAATTGTGTAATAATACATTTACACTTCTTCAACTTCCTCTTTTCATTAAAATTTGTTTCTTGGCACTCTTTTGATAGCATTACATAGGGATTTCTCATATTTTGTAACTGATATAACACCTTATATCTCAGGTAGTATATATACTTAGAATAGTTTCTGAAAAAGTTTAAAAATCTATTTGTTGTGAAATACAAAGATGAGAAACAAAAAAGCTGCTATTTGATTTACAACAACAAATGATCATTAATATAAAGTTGGTTAAAAGTAGATGACATTTTTCCAAAGAAGACATACAGTTGACCACCAGCTATATGAAAAGATGCTCAACATCATGAATCAACAGGGGAATGCAGACCAAAACCACAATGAGCTATCACCTTACACCTTTTAGGTTGTCTATTAGCAAAAAGATAAAAGATAACAAGTGTTGGCAAGGATGCAGAGAAAAGGAAACACTTGTTTACCTTTGGTGGGCATGTCAAATGGTGCAGCCACTACAGAAAATACAAACTCCCATATAATCCAGCAATCTCACTTCCTGGTATATATAAAATATAATTGAAATTAATATCTCAAAGAAATATCTGCATTTCCCATCTTCACTGTAACATCATTCACAATAGCCAAGATGCAGACACAACAGATGAATAAATAGAGTATGGTGTATATATGCAATGACATATTATTCAACCATAAAGAAGAAGAGAATCGTTCTGCTTGCAACAGTATGGGTGGACCTAGAGGACAGTAAGCTCAATGAAATAAGCCAGTCACAAAAGGATAAATAATGTATTGAAATGGGAGAGTTCCCTGATTACCATCACAGGACATGTGACAAGGTTGTGGCTGGCCTGCTTGGTCACTGCAGCTCAAACCCCTAGAGGGAGCATGCAGATGGCCAGGTGTAGAGGCCAGGGTAAGTGCTTCTGGGCTCCAGCCTGGCCCCAAAGCAGCTTCTAGGGCTAGGTGTCAGAGACTCCAGAAGCCCAAGTAGGTGCATGTTACAAAGCTCTTTCAGATTTGTCGTCACAGACAGCTTGTGTTTTAACAGCTTAATGGATACTCTGCATTATTTTAAGGGCAGAGGGCCAGTGTGACAGCCTTCTGTATCTGGAGCTCTTTCCCAGTGCCCTGAAACAATAGGATCACATGCGTTCTAGAAAGAGGAATGCAGGGTTTTATTGAGTAGTGGAGGTGACTCTCAGTGAGATGGGTGGGGATCTGGAAAACGGGATGGAGAGCAAAGGTGGTCCCCTATAGCATAGCGGCCGAGACACTGGACTCTTCTCTGACAGCCCCTGGCTACTTTTTCGGCCTTCAGATGTTCTTCCTCATCTCTCTTTTTCGGCCATGTCATTCTGGTCTGCTGGTCTGCTGGTCTCCATGTTCAGCCACTTGTGTGTGTACCCACTAAGGTCTTGGGTTTATATGGACACAGCATGGGGGGTGTGGCAGGCCAGAGCAGTCTTGGAAAATGCAACATTAGATGGTGAAAACAGGAATGACTGTTCTCACTTAGGTCCGTGGGTGCAAGTCCAAGGGTGGCAGGCCAGAGCAGTCTTGGAAAATGCAACATTAGATGATGAAAAACAGGAATGACTGTTTTCACTTCGGTCCGTGGGTGCAAGTCCAAAGTCCCTTGCCAGGGACCTCACCCATCTCTACCCAGTACTTCCCTGCCCTCATCCTGTATCAATATGATTCCATTTACATGAAGTATCTAAAACAGTGAAATGCATAGAAGCAGAGAACAGAATAGTAGCTGCTAGAGGATGGGGGAAGGGACATATAAGGAATTGTTGCTTAAGGAGTATAAAGTTACAGTTATACAAGATGAATAAGTTCTGAAAGACTTGTTGTACGTGGTGGTACCTCTAACAGTTAAGTATTGTTGACTTCAAGATGTTCAGAAGATAGATCTTATGTTAAGTGTTCTTAGCACAAGCAAACAGACAAAAACAAAGACACAAAATATCCTAAAGAAATTTTGGAAGTGTTAGGATGTATTCAGTGCCTTGATAGTGATAAAAATATGGGTGTGTCCAAACTAATCAAAATGGATACATTAAATCAGTATAATTTTGTATGTATCAATTAATTATAACTCAATAACATTTAAAGATACAAGCACAAATATATATATAAAATATATTTTTGTGTATATACTTGTGTATATATATGTAATATATACATAGACAATATATATATTACACACATATATATATATACATTTCATTAAAACAAATTTTAATGAAAAGAGAAAGTTGAAGAAGTATAAATGTATTATTACACAATTTATCCAAGAAGACAGCTATGCATACATATATGGGTGTGTATGTAAATACATAAAAATTGACTCTAAGGATACATATCAAGCTGCTAATTATGCCTGTCTCTGAGCTAGGCAATAGATGATAGACTGATAACGAGTCAGATAAGGAGGATGGAATGGGGATGACAAGGTAATTTCACATTTCTCTTTATAGATATATACTTATTTTTTTATTGTTTTAACCTTTTACAATGATTGCCCATATGGTTTAAATGGTAAAGAAAATATTAGGCTGGGCGCAGTGGCTCAAGCCTGTAATCCCAGCACTTTGAGAGGCTGAGGCGGGTGGATCACGAGGTCAAGAGATCGAGACCATCCTGGTCAACATGGTGAAACCCCGTCTCTACTAAA